>NW_005803950.1:0-47028 GCF_000240725.1 Microchloropsis gaditana
GAGGGGAACCCCTTAGCCACGAGGCGGCCGAGGAGATCCAGTTCGGGCACTTGGGCCAGCTCCAGCAAGGCTGCCCCTGGAGTTGGAAGGTGATCGCCGGCGTCAACCCCGCCTACGACTTTTTCCCCTCCCAGCACATGACCTACTACCGGAAGGGGCAGGCCTTGTGGTACCAGCCAGTCTTCCGCGTCATCACCTTCGACGGCAGGGAAGTGTGGCGACGCCGGCTCTACCGCGTGCGTCGTGGGAAAGTTCCTGGGACCTTCTATTACTCGGTCTTGGACAACGGCGTGACCAGCTCCGAGTTCTGGCGCATTTTGGATGCGGCCGATGATCTGTCCTGGGTCTTGTTCTACTACAGTGGGGCGGCGGCGGCAGCGGGTCAGTCGTACACGGGTGCGATTTTGGCCTCGCCCACAGGCGAGTGGCCGTCCGCGGAGCCATGCAAAGCCAGGATTCTGGCGGCTTTGGACCGGGCGGGCATCAAGGAATGGGAGCTCTTCAACGTGCATCACGACGGGTCGGACGGAGCCCCCTTAGAGATCGATCCCATGGCGGAGGCTCGCTTCATGTACCCTGGATGGGCGGGCGCGAGAACCAGTCAGGCCGATGACGAGGGGCGTGTCACACTGGCTCCGGCCGCTGTACTGTAATATATCGAATGTGTAAAACCAGGAAAGGGAATGGGGAAGGAGAAGGGCCTCGAGTTGACGCGGGTAGGTCTTGTCGCACACATGCCTTCAAGCACGGACGATTCGCGTGGGCATGAGTTGCGCTTGCATCCTGGTGTAGATGGAGGAGAGAAGCGCCCACATCCGAGTCATGTATTTGATTAGGAATTGTTGGGTTCGTGAATGTATGCGAGGTACCCGGTGCACGCGCAGAATGTTATTTTAGTGTTTAGAGCAGAACCTGCTGGGGAGGTGCAATGTATGAAACATGGAAGAGGAAAAGAAAATTAGAAAGATAACCCTCAGCAGTCTCAGCAGTACTTTAACGACTCAGAAATGCGCGAGGCCAAAAAGGAAAGGAGAGAGTAATATCCATGACGCGGACAGCCACGGGGTGTTCGAGACTGCGGGGTCCGTCCTCTCTCATTGGTATTTTTTTCGTTTTCATGTGTGTGATGTCTCGTCTTCGTCTGCCCTTACGTGTAAAAAAAAACTTCCTTTCACAACACTCAGAGACTCTCTCGGACCCGGTTCCACACACACTTTCACAGCCCTGGAAGCCCCTTCCCGATTCTTCGTCCTCCACCTCTTCCCCAGCCTTATATTTTTGCGAGCAAATTTATAAAATAAGCACGACTGCGGCCAAAGCGATTCCTGCTTCACCTTGCAGGAAATGTACTACCGTCCGCTCCACGCTATTTTCGGCTGACCCACTATATAAACAACGGCCCTTGCTTTTGCTTCCCCTTCTCCATTCCATATCGTGCTAATCTGTAATATTACTTCACCCTTCTTTAGATTAAAATGAAATCGACGTGTGCCCACGGCGTACAAGTGCCTATCTGTCTATTCCTTGCCTTCTCCAGTCCTGTAATGAGTCTCCTCTCCTCTTTCTTCCCCCCAAAGACCGTCAAGGTATATTTTCACAACGACCAACGAGGCAGCGTCCAGTCACATGATAAGAAGATGTTACCCTTGTCGTCACACCTCCTGCGTCCCCTCCTACCTCCGCAATTATTTCCGCCACAACTGCAGAGCTCTTTATGAAACTTTTATTCTACCCCTGTGAAGCACCCGCCTGGGCCTAAATGAAGATGCTTAGAAAACCACCTTGTTTTAATATCTCGAGGAAGAGAGCAGGGAAAAAAAAAACAAAAAAAATATGATGTCAGTTACCCCTCCCGACCGCGTCCACTGGACAAGAAGATGTCAGTGGTATGTAAAGGTCCAGGTGGCGCGAAAAGGAAGGACCAGGGGGCGCGACTGTCGCGATGTCATCATCTCAACCACGGCAGAGCCTGCCAGCCCCTCTTTTCCAACCTCAGCGCTTGGAGGAGGCTTCCGCCACCGTCGAGGATGTTGCCTCCTTCTTCAACACCTCCGAGGCGTATTCCTCGCTCACTTTGCACTGGACCCCCACGTAGTTCACGATGTTCCCGTCCGCTCCCCGAAGCGCCGCGATGAAAAACTGGTTCCAGAAGGTGGAGCCATCCGCCCGGTAGTTCAGAAGGCAGACACTCCCGTCCGTTCCATCCTCGATGGCGCGGCGGATCTTGTCCACCGCCGCCGGGTCGGTGTCCGGCCCCTGCAGGAAGCGGCAGTTCCGGCCCAGGATCTGGTCCATCTGGTAGCCCGTCAGACTCAGGAACCCGCCCGAGGCGTACACGATGGGGTTATCAGGCAGCGTCGGGTCGGTGATGACGAAGTTCTGCTGCGCCGTTTGTAGCGCCTTGACGAGCGTGTAGTCCGGGTCGTCCAGGATCTTCGTGGCCGAGCAAGGGTCCGAGGCCAGAATGGACTCATCCACCTCCACCTCGCAAGTCTTGAGCAAGTCATCCGCGCCCTCCTTCAGGTGGCTCCGGATCGCTCCCCGAAGCTTGTCGTTCTCCTCCTGGAGGGCGTTCACGCTTTTTTGCAGTGACTCTAGCAAGAACTTCTTGCGGACACGGGAGCGCTTTGCATGCTCTCGATTGCGCTCGCGACGCTCCACCTTCTGCTCCTCTGTCATACGGCGACTCGTGCTACCCCCCCACACATTCCCTCCATCTCCGCGGCTCCCCCCTCGGGGCCTCTTCTTCCGCGCGCCTCCGCCCCCCCCTCCCCCGGTCCCCCCGCCTCCACTCCCCATGCTGTCCCCTCCGTCGTCGTCCTCGAACTCTTCCTCCCCCTCCTCTTCTACACCGCCTTCCCCTTCCGCTCTCCCAGCCCCCTCCGACACCATGGCCTTCCCGTCCAAGGGCACCATCCCCACCGGTTTCGGGTCTCCGGGGTGGAGGTATTTCTGAGGCAGGCGCTGTTGAGGAACCGGCGCTTGTGGCTTCGATTCCAGGACCGCCGAGGGATACTCTTGGGGCTGTGCCTCAGAATTTACACCTTGGTTGTTCCCGAAGGCAGTGGGTGGACCATTCAAATTGTCCTCGTTGAACCAGTCTGTGAAAACATCCTCCAGGTTAATCGAGTCATCCCGTGCAAACCCGAATACCGGGGGGGGAGGGAAGTTGCTGTCTAGGAGAGTGGACGCAGCAGCCCCGTTTCCAACATCTCCACCACCGCCCAGTCCAAACTGCCCCGGCCCTTCCATCAATGGAAAAGAGGTGACAGAGGTCGTGGCTAGCTTTCACGTGCCTGTAGGGGACAGGCAAGAAGTGCTCACTCTGGGATAATTTCTATCACTTACGCACGAAAAGCCAGTCAAGGTGGCGTCCCTCCTCGCACAGCACTTAATGCTGATGGGTAAGGAAGGCTCAGAATTTAAAGGGCGAAGAAACAACGAAAGCTTGGCCGCCTAAACCGTGAGTGTGTGTGTCGAAGTGGAAGGATTAGAACTCTGGAGGTATCTATGTTGCAGGACTTCGTGGCAACGAAGTGGGACACTTCTACGCGAATATTAGGTTGCCCGCTTTGATGGAGCTTTAAGAAACTAATGGGAAAGGGGAAGGAGTATGAAGCCCGAATTTGCGGTACAGGAATGCGCACTACAGCCAAGATGCCAAAAAGGAATTCTGTTGCTGAAACCCATCCAATCTTAGACGACACACACAGCAATACCGAGGGGCGACACGTTCCACCATGCAAATGTATTGTGTCATGCGCAAGGCATGAAGCAACTCGTGCTTCCATGGGACCGTTCCGTAGTGGAAAGGGCAAAAAGCATCCCTCTTTCGGCTCCACCTGGGGGGGGAGCGCCCTACCCTCTATGAAATGCATGAAGTTGTAGCTCGCGTCTGCAGAGCGTACAAACAACGCACACAGTTGCCTTAGATCTCTCACAAGTTTCGGAAGAGAAGCACAACTCCTCAGAAAGACAATGCATCATTCAAATGGAAATGCGGTCTGGCAACCTGTTCCGCTATAAAGGTCCCAACCAAGACTAATCGTTCCATGGTTGCAAGAAGTTGATGAATGCAATGTATCCACGGGCATAGCAAGCCAAAACAGGAATGGGGGCAACCAGAGGCCTCACCTCTGGCCAAGCATTGATTTGTGTATTCATTCTAACACAGCCGAGGAGGATCTGTGCCCGTAGGCGCCCGCATCTTACGCCTGGCTAACGAAGCCCGAGGGGAATGCTCTCTTCAAGAACTGCCTCCTCGGCAGAGGGCTCGTCCCGATGAGTGATGATGTTTCTCGGCAGAGGGCACCTCCCGATGAATGATGGTGTTTCTCCTCCCCCCTCAGAGCCTGCCCTTTCCGATTACAAGATGAACATTTCCCCCACAAGAAGCGGAAAACATGACGTTGGACGCGATGATTCACCGCCCTTATACCTGTTTCTTTTTGGAAAAAGACAGGGAGGCCTGTTCGCTATCTCTCGTGGCCGGTCTGACCTAACTCGTCATGCCTACCTCCTCGCCCTGCGTACTCGCGTCCCTTTTTATCGTGTTATTGCTTCTTTACCCGCCCTCAGGCTGCGTCTGTTTCCGCTTGGGGAAGCGTGAAAAAGATGTTGCCTCTATCAACAGCGATGGGGCCTCAACTGCGCCAGCGCAGGTTCAGCAGTGGAAGGTCCCGCGATTGAGTAAAGTAGTTGCTGAGGCGATGGGGCACGGTGGCGACAGTGCAACGAGTGTGGAGTGCCATACCGCGGATAAACTAATGCAAGAACGAGGGCCTGACAACTATAGGAAGGCTGCTGCCGAGTATAAACTTCTTTTGGAGAAGCAACCCAACAGGTAAAAGAGAAGTTGTGCGGCTCGAGGGCTTGGGCCCTCTTCAAGCTTTGTTGCACGACATGAGAATCTAACACCCCTGCACTAATGCGTCTTTTCGAATGCTATACCTAATCTAACGTACCATTTTCTTCCTTTGAATCGGGACCCTCACCACGATAAGCGCGTCTCTCAAGTTCAAATTCGCCGACGCCAGCGTCTCATTGCTCCGCTCATTGACGAATGCCAACGCGGTCCTCATTGACGGCGTCTCCGACAGCAAAGAGAACCGGAAGCTGTGGAAGACCTGTGCATTTGAGGCTTATGACATTTTAAAAGAATTGCACGCGCAAGAGCCTCAAAACGCGCGAATACACGTCCTCATGACCGAGGCCTACACTTACAGGACGTCCAGCAAGGGCATCCTAAAGGCGGCCGTGACGGGCGATGGCCTCACCTTCATGCGCCTCGTCGACCAGATTGTCTCCCGCCACCCAACTTACGACGCAGGTGTGCCCTTCATTTTTCGAGGGGCTTTCCTTCTGGCCGCGCCCTGGCCCCTGCGGGACGTGCCGAAGGCGGTGGAGGCCTTTGAGAGCGCCTGGGAGGTGGAGCCTCGGTCCTTGCGCAACAACTTCTTTCTCGGGGTCAGCCACTTCCATGCAGGATCATTCGAGGCAGCCAGACAGGCCTTCGAACGGGCCGTGGGGAAGGATGTGGAATCGGTGGCCGCGACTGAGGTGGACGTGGCCGAGTTTTTCCGGCGGGAGTCCCGACGGTCCTTGGAGATGACGAAAGAGAGGATCGACGGGGGTATGGCGTAGGGGCTGCAAGGGTGATTGGGGAGTGTATAGGTGGGTAGGGCTAGGAAGGCAGGTATCGGCGACTTTTTGGTTTCCAAACTTGGTGGGAGGTATGACGGCAAACTCGGTACACAGTAGCTTGGAGGGGGGGATTATTGTGCACTATGTCAAGACAGCTCAAGTTCTGCCTTGGGGCTTTGCGCGTTATTAATACGAAAGGGGGGTGTGGACTTAGAAGACCTGAAAAATTATCGGTGCGCTTTGGGAGGAAAGTCGAATGTGAGGATATCGCTGGACTCCAGGCTTTGAGGCCAAGCAACCGAGAACCTTTAAGCAAGGAAAGACAACGGAAAGGAGCCATTGCCTCGAAGTGCTCGCTCGCATGCCGCCCCAGGCCATCCACCGCTCAGAATGTTTTACTTTACATGGGCCGTCCACCTGCCCGAGCGGGTGAACAACACGTCAGCTCTGCGGCGAGGGGAAGGGCTTATCCTTGGAGAGGACAAGAATGCGTTTCTCGTGCGCGATGTACCCGCGGATGCTTCCCTTGTAGATCAGGTTCGCCAGCAAACACTCGATCTCGTCGATGTCCACGTCCGAGGCCGGGTCCAAACCCTGGTGCAGGCGCATGATGAGCTCGATGGACAGGCGCGACTCCTTTCCCTTGAGCACCCAGCTATGGCATGGTCGGGAAGACGGTGGGGAAATATGAGGCACAAAGTTGAAGATTAGTGAGAGTAAAAAATGAATAGAGCCCGCGGAGTAGCTGCACTGTGGGTCTTGGGAACGGGCGGGCAAGACTCACATTTTTTTGAAGAAATTCCGGTATACGAAAAGCTTGAGCTTCTCCAATATGATATAAACCCCGCGGGCAATAAAGTCATCCTGATATTTGTCAAGCTGCTCTTGATACAGACGGAAATCCCCATCGCGCAAAGCAGCCACCAGCGCCTCAAACTCTTTGAGCTGAAAGCGCTCGAGAAGGCCGCGCTGGGTGGGGTTGGGGAAGCGGGCACATGAGAGACTACGCCACGGTGCGAGAGGACGGGGTGGCTAGAACAGGCTAGAACATGCTGGGCTTACCCGTGGCAGCAAACCAAGGTTGAGCTTCACCGGCACCATGTAGGAGAGGATGGTGCGCTTGTTGCGGTGAGCGGCAGCGGGGCAGTGTCGGAACGCATAGGTCAGGAAGCGCTCGGCTTCTTTGTAATTCGTGTCGAGCAAAAAAAGGCGCGCCCGAAGGAAATGGTATGTGACAGCATCCGCTTGAGCAAACTCGCCGGACGTGAAGTCATCGTCCGTGAGCTTGTGCCGGGCGTCCGCCCAGTCCGTCAAAGGTTTGCACTGCCGAGGATTGTTCAGCTGCAGGTAGCATATTATTTGTTCGTTCGCAAGCATCAGAGCCACCCGTCGACGCCCACTGGCTGTGACCGTGCCGAAGAGCCGAAACTTATCCGAGATGGCTTTGACGGCCTCGTTCATGATGGGATCGAATCGCACCTTCTCCTTGTCCACTTTCTGCGCCAAGAGGCGTAGGCCGCGCGCGAGCTTGCGCATTAGATTGAGGAGCCACTCTTCCTGGAGGTCTTTGTATAAATCACCCGCCAGAACGAAAGCTGATCGATGGTGCTCGAAGGCTTTCTCCACCTCTTGATCCGCCAAACATCCGGCAGCGCGCAAGAAGGGCTCCAGGAGCTCAGGAACATGCGCGACACGCTTTACTGCAGCGTTGTTACGAATGGCCTGACGGACATCCATACGAGCAAATTGATGCCCTAAACCATGCGATAGGCAATCGTAGGAGAAAAGGTGCGTCAAGGCGGTGCCATCTTCCTGCCTGGAAGCCTCCGTCACTGCATCTAGGTACGCCGTGACCTTGCGAAAAAGCATTTGGAAGGCCGGCTGCAACGTAGTATTATGAATGATACCGCCTGTACGAAGGACAAGACGATGCAATGTGAGGATGAGTGGCTCCGATACAAATTATTCATGTCTGCGCATGGACTGAGCCCGGTTCTGTGGCCCTATTACCGAGTTTTGGACCTCTGTACAGTATTACGTATCAGGTACTGCGGGAGGGCTTGAGCGAAGCAGCGTTTCGGAGAACACCCCGGAAGTGCTTCAACTCGGTTCCCACAGTCTTTTTATCTTCACAGTGGATCCCGAATAAGTGTCCTAAGGCCACAATAAGTATCAAGATATTTATCACCTCTTTTTTCTTCATTATCTGCTAAAACAGACCTCGCCAGGGGGTCAAAGTAGCTCGCAAATATCCTCCAGCGCCATGGGAGTATCCATATTACCTTTCACGTCAAAAGTTTCCTGTCTTGTGATTTTAGTCTTGCTCTTGTCTCTGGTAGATGGTTTCCTACTCCCTGTGCAAATATCATTTGACTTGCGCTCATCTGTACCAGAGCATAGGCGCCGGCCTGCGTATCGAGAGATAGGTCTCGCCGCGGTCGACAGCCAGCCCCCATCAGCTCCCTCGCCGGCGCAAACACAAGCAGAAGAAAGCGATGTGGACGAGATTATAGACGCTGCAATGGATCAGTCCATGCATACAGTAGCTATGGATTGGGAAAACGTGGATCCTGCTCCTATCAAGCTACAAACCTCGGCAGGTGATGAGAACTCGTCCCTGCGCCCTAATCCGTTCGCGGCGTACGAGGAATTCATTGAACCTCCACCAACGCACGTTGTGTATTACCGCGGCCATCATGAAAGGTCGTTTTGGCGACAAGGCCGAGATGTGGTACAGCTCGTGGTGCCTGTGGATCCGGCCGTGACTAAAGCTGACATTGTTTTCGAGCTTGCGACCAAAACCCACCTTCGCCTGAGGTTGGGAGACGAGCCTGACCTGTTTGACCGAGAACTAGCGCAGCCAGTGCACAAGGATGGTTCCTTCTGGTATTTTGAAGAGCACCCTGAAACTGAGCAAAAGGCCGTAGTGATTGAGTTGGACAAGCGTTTGGAGTACTCGAATTGGCCGAAGCTCTTCGCGGCAGACGTGGACCTAAGTGAAGTCCCCTCAAAAGCCAGCCCTGTTGGGGATAGTCCCATAAGCTTTTGATCAGAACCAAAAAAAAATGCTGACAGTTAAAAGTGTTTAATTTGTATTTGCGACCGTCCCCCTCACACACCCCATCCTCCTCCACTCCGTCTGCCGTCAAATGGCCCAACCCCAATTTGTCACACGGGCGACGCATCGCCACGAGCCTCATCTATCGAAAATGACGACTCCCGGACCTCTTTAAATCGCTCTTTCATATCTTCCACTAAGCCCCCCCCTACCCCGGGCCCCTCCCCCCCTGGCCAGAGCTGTTCAGCAATCGTCAACGCCCGCTGCGCCTCAAAGAGGTCTCCCTGCCCGTCCATCGCCAAGCACAGCTCGAAGAGATGCCTGAACGCCGCCACAGAGGGCCGGTTCCCGTACTGATTGAAGCAAGATTGCAGCATGGACAGGCCGGAGGACAGGTCTCTGTCACCAGCATACGCCTCCGCGAAGGCGTCCAGCACCTGCTCACTGGGTCCGTGCCCCGTCAGCGTGTTCATCCGGACCAGCCACTCCTCGGCCGCACCCACGTCGCCTCGACGGGCCAGACTGATAATAAGGAGGGTCTGGGCGCGTGCCAAGGAGGCGGGGGCCGCCCGTGTCTTCTCCATCTCCCGCACAACCTCCACAGCTCGGTGCAAACTCCCTCCCCAGACCGCCACCCCCACCATCTCCTCACAGAGGGTGTCGTCCGTCTCCTGCCCGGCCGCCGCCAGCTTACTGACCAGCGCCACCGCCCGCTGGACAAAAGCCTCCCGGCGCTCCGCCCTCCCTGTCTCCGCGCTCGTTTCACAGGCGCGCCGTAGAATCTGAAGGGCGACAAGCGTCGCCTGGGGGGTCAGGACCGGTCCCCCGGCGCGTCGCTCTACGGTCGACGTGCCTGCGTCGTCGAGCGCCCACGCGAGGAATCCCAAAGGATTCTCGACCAGCTCACGCTCTCGCACGGTCGCAGAAGAGCGCTGCACGCGCCTCAGGGCCAGCAGGGCCGCCTCATAGTCTGACGGCTCGGTCACGTCCTCGCCCCTGCCCCCGCCCTCATTTTCTCGCACATCTTCGCCTTTCAAGCGATGCAAGCAGGCGATAGCCCGACCAGGCCTCCCTTCCAACGCCGCGCATTTCAGCAGGGCACGGGCCAAAGGCGCGGGTAAAGGGGAGGGAAGGAAACGCTGCAGAGCGTCCTGCAACGCCCGCGCTTCTACCACGCGGCTCTGCCCGCAGAGAGCCTCGAGGACCGCGGTGACATCCCCCATATCGAGATCCCCCGCGGCCTGTCCGTCGCTCTGACTGCTGCTCCGGCCCGGACTGGCGGGGTGGGGAGGAGTCGAGAGTACCGGGGGGGTCCGCAGCAAGCTCAAGCCCTGCTTGACCAATGCCCGACTGGGGCTATGGAGTGCGTGGCGGCAAAAGGCGAGCCGGAGACCCAAGGGTGGGTTCTGAGCGGGCCCCAGGCTTCGACAGGCATGGTCCCAGAGAACCTGGAGCGCGTCCAGGCGGGAGGGCGGGAGGAATCGCAGGAGGGCCGCGTGAAGCTTCCCGTCGACTGCCCCACCGGCGGGAGGGGCCAGGACCTCGAGGACGTCTGCCACGTCTTCCGCTTTCCCTCCCACCTGCAACAAAGTCTCCACGGCCGCTCTTAAGACCTGCCCCCGCTGGAGAGGCTCCTCATTCTCGGCGGCAAAGTCGCGGACGGCCATCCGCAAGGTGTGCGGGATTTCAGACTGCCCTTTTCCCACATCGCCCGCGGTCCCCGCGGCTTTCGCCGATGCCGCCAGTCCCATGATTCGCAGGGCGTAGGCTGAGGGGGGAGGAGGGCCATGAGCGCAAAGAGCACGCCAAACCTCGTCCACATGTGGAAGAGAGCTCCACGAGACCGGCACTGTGCCTTCCTGAGCGTAAGCACCCAACGCCTCCAGCAGCGCCAGGCAGATAGACTGGTTTCCCGCCCATTCTGGCTGTCGTTCCGCCCACAAAGGCGCCAGCAACTCCATCCGGGAACCCCTGCAGGCTTTCAGCAGCCCGACGAGCACGGTGGGGGAGAGATCCCCCCCGGCCCGCACCATGCGCTTCGCAGACTCCACGGCCAACCCCGCCTCCTGAGCCTCCACTTGCCCCTCCACAAGTTGTTTAAGAAGAGGGCGTATAAGCACTGATGGTATTTTACGGGCCGAAGGAGGGCCCAGGTTACCATCCTGAAGGGCGAAGAGAAGCTCTTGAGCCGCTTTGAAATCACGGCGCTGGAGGTAGAAGCGCGCAAGTTGCAGTGCGGAAGTGAGAGTCGACGAGGCATTGGCATGCAGAATTTTGGATGTTGAATCGACTGAGACACCCTTCATCTCCGAACTCTTTAGGTACTCTATCATGCGCGAGGAGGCAGGCACAACCCTTTCCCATCGTCCAAGCTGCTGAGAGCTGCCATCGGGCATGCGATTGACGAGCCGTCTCTTTCTTTTGCTGCCCACAGGACGAGGGGCTCCGATGTTCTCAATGCCTACAGGACGGACTGCGGCGGGCGAAGGAGGGGATGGTGGTGGATAGGCCGATGCAGGTGTCGTAGACAGGGCTCGCAGTAGGAGAGATGGGAGCAGGGCGGCTGAGGAGGATTTAGCGGTTCCAGGAGGCCATTGCGTACACAATAATGGCGCTTTTGACCACCCTTTCCTCATTATATTCCTCAAAGAACTGTTGATCGTAAAAGGTGCGTAGATAGGCGGGAAACGAGGCTTTGAATAAAACTCTCGGCGTCCGCGCATCGAGGTACGGGGGAGCAAGGGAACGGGCAGCGAGGTAGCCAGCAGAGCGGGGACCTGCCCAACGCCCCCTACGCCACTGCTGAGGCGAGGTTTTTAACTATAGAAGCCGACTTGTCAGAAAATAATCATGCACACATTAGGGCGTATGGCACGTGCCATTCCCTGAGAAATCATCTTGAACCGTACATGTTTGTGGTAGACGATTTATTTCCACGCGTCGAATCGAGGCGGGAGGTTTGAACAGAACTTTTGCCATCTACTTGTATTTCTTTCTATCGCGAATGTACATTACTTCTTCAAACGAAATCATGCCTCAATAGTAAAAAGAAATAAAGTGCAATCCTATTCCACGGCCGCTGCACTGAGTTGAAAATCGACGCTGAAAAAGTTAAAGTCAGACTATATGCTCTCGCTTGCCCCGCGCGACTCGGTTTTCCCTTTCTCGTGTCGGTCTGCCACTATTTGTGCGCTCACTAAAGCTATGTCAGATTTCAAAATTGCAAACTCATGAGACATGACTTAAACATCGGTACAAAGGTTGTATGTACATAAGAATGAACAGAGTGTTATGACCCAGGAGGCGACTCATGCTAGGGATGGAGCCTTCTCCATGCCCATCTCGTCCCCGACAACTTGTCCACAAAGTCACTCCATCAATTTACTCGTGAGCTATCCCAACACTGGCTCGAAGTTCAAAATCAGTTATCCAGATGCGCCTCTGCGGGGAGCATAGGAGGCGGCAAGCCCGTCTCCTTCTGACAGGAAGCCAGGAGCTGCTGGACCTCCGCGGGCGTGGCTTGGAGGCCCTTTCGAAATCCGAAATCGAAAATTCCCTGTCCACTGGAGGGCTCTGCTGATCCTTTTTCCTCCTCTTTGGGCAACGCCGCCTGCGAAAGAAGGGCTGAGCGCGTTGCGGCGGTGGCGGCCTCGTCCACCTCTTCCCCCGAAAAAACGACACCGTAGCCTGCCCTGGCCCCCTCTACTGAGACGAGCCCGCGACGCACGTCCTGAACAACAGCCGCCACAGGCCGAGACAGTGGGTTTCCCCAGCCGCCTCCGCCCCAGGTGACGTAGTGGAGGAGATCGCCTTTTTTGACCTTCACATGGTCGCATTTGCTTGGCACCACCACGCGCTCTCCTCCCTCCACCGAGTCGAGGGGGCAGCCTCGGTACAGAACTTTGGTGGAACGCCGCCCGGGCTTGCCTCCGTTCACTCCCCAAGGAGAGGTCAGCCACCTGTCGTCGTGGATCGAGACCTCGCCGTCTTCCAGGAACCGGTAGACGATGTTGATGCCATTGCCTCCCCGGTTGATTCCCGGCCCCCCCGAGTCCGGGACCGTGTAGAAGCGCTCGATGCGCACGGGGAAGTACTTCTCCATGAACTCGTTCGGGATGTTGGTGAAGGACGGCCAGAGCGAGTGCCCGTCCGCGCCGTCGCCGAAGGGGCGCCCGGGGATTCCTCCGAATCCGATGCCGTAGTACTGGAACCACTCGCCCGCAGAATCGCGCCCGGAGTACATGATGTGCGGCGAGGAGCTGAAGCCGGCCGCGCACAAGTACTCAGGCTGGCGTTGGCCAAGAAGCCCGGTGAGGATGTCGAAGATCCGACCGAGGGCGTGCGTTCGACAGGAGAGCGCGGCTGGCTTGCGGGGCTTGAGCAAAGAACCTTCCGGAATGATCACGTCAAGGAGGGAGTAGAAGCCGTCGTTCAAAATTATCTCGGGGTCGAAGACCATAATCATGTAGGCGCCACAGAACATGCGGAACATGTCCTCGTTCAGGAAGAAATTGATGCTTCCTGGAGACTGGGGGTCAGTGCCCGTAAAGTCGAACCTGAGGCGGCCCTCGGGCAGCTTGGCCATGGTGCAGCAAATCTTGTAGGGCCCAAGCCCCATCGAGTCGTCGCACACGTAGTCCTCGAAGTACAACTCGTCGTCCGGAACAGAGGTGCGGATCAACTCGGACATGGCCCGCTTGTTCCGCTCCAGCATCAAGTCTAGAGCCTGCAAATAAGGCTTGACACCAAAGCGCTGGCAGAGTTCAAGAATGCGGGCGCGCGCCAGTTTCACGGAGGCGACGATGGCCATCAGGTCGCACTTGTTCCAGACCGGCATACGCACCTGGTGCAATATCAGCTCCAGCAAGTCCTCGTTCAGCTCTCCCCGTCGGTAGAGGCGGACGGGCGGGATGACCACCCCCTCCTCGAAGATGGAGTGAGCATCGTTGGGCATGGAGCACGCCACCTTCCCACCAATGTCGGTGACGTGCCCGAACATTGCCGCCCAACCGACCAGCCGGCCCTGGTCCTCCTCTTGACCGCGGCCCCCCGAGGCAGGGGCAAAGATGGGCATGACAGCCAGCCAGTCGTTGGCGTGCGACATGGCCCCGTCACAGCTGTAGGGGTCGGAGAGCAAGATGATGTCCCCGTCCTCGATGGGCTTCGTGTAGGACTTCATCAGCCCGTGGATGAAAGAGCCGAACTGCCCCACCACCATCTGCCCGCGCGGGTTGGCGATCATCGGAAATTGATCGTGCTGCTCGCGGATGCCTGGGCTCATGGCTGTGCGGTAGAGGACGGCGTCCATTTCGAAGCGGATGGAGCGCAGCGCGTTCTCCACGATGTCCAGCGTTACCGTGTCGATGGCAGGAGGCGTCAGGCAATGGCCAGCGTCGCCAGTCCCTCCGTTGCCACTCCCAGGCTCCCACCCTTCCTCCAATCCCGGTTTGGGGTTGATGAGAATGACGCCCGTCTCGTGCACTTCGGCGCGGCAGTCGGCGAGGACCAGGGTGGTCGAGTCCATCTCGGTGATGATGGCGGGGCCCTCCACAACATGTCCTGCCAAGAGCTTTGCCCGATCGTAGATTGCCGCTTTCTGCAGACGCCCCTCCATGTAGACTTGGTTGTCCCCCGTCCGCGCCGGGGCCGGGGAGGGGTCGCGGGCCCTTGGCAAGGTCAGGGCTTCCACCTGGGCCGGACGACTCTCCGCCACTGCCCGCAGGTTCACAAGCTCGTGGTCTTTGTCGAAGCTGAAGTGGAACTGCTTCCGGTGCTCGGCATCGAAGGCCTTGGCCAGCCACGCCAGTCCTTCCGCCGCGAAAGAGGCGATGTCGACGACCAGGGGCATGGTGAGCCCCTGCCCCTTGTACCGCACGTCCGCCGAGAAGGTTGTTTCCTGTTCCTCACGGGGGATCCCGTCCCTGTCCAAGAGCTCCGCCGCCTGCGTCCCCAGCGCCTCCAAAATTCCCAGAACTTCGCCTCCGTCCGTCTCTGTAAAGCGGCGGACGAAGGAGCGGGAACAGTCGTTCCGCGTGCGGGTGGTTGCGTCCCCGAATGCACACAGCACACCGGGGGAGGGCGGGACCAAGACAGGCCAGGAGCCCATAAGCTTGGCCACGGCGTTGGCGTGCAGTGAGCCGGCTCCCCCAAAGCTGACCAGGGCAAAGTCCCTGGGGTCGTACCCCTGCTCGACCGAGACCAGACGCAAGGCCCCGAACATCTTCTCGTTCACGATGTCGATGATCCCCCGCGCCGCGTCCAGCACGCTCATGTCCAGCTTGGCCGCCACCTCGCCCACGGCTTTCTGGGAAGCAGCAATGTCGAGTTTGAACTCCCCCCCGAGCAGCGCCGAGGGCAGGTAGCCCAGCACGACGTTCGCGTCCGTCACGGTCGGCGCGGTGCCACCGTGGCCGTAGCACGCCGGCCCCGGCATGGCCCCCGCGCTCTCTGGACCCACACGCAAGGCGCTCGTCAGCTGTGGGACATGGGCGATGGAGCCTCCCCCCGCCCCCACCGTGTGCACATCCAGGGCCTGCGCCCGGACCGTCACGTCGCCGACCCTCGTCTCCTTCCGCCGCTTCGGGACCCCCCCCTCGATCAGAGCCACGTCCGCCGACGTGCCTCCCACGTCTAGGGAGAGGAGATTCTTGTACCCCACCTTCTCCGAGATCCAGAGTGCACCAGTCACGCCGCCGGCAGGCCCTGACATGAGCAGATTGACGGGAAATCGACAGGCGTTCTCCTCGGAGGAAAGACCCCCATCGGAGCGGAGAATGGAGAGCTTCGAGCCCGGAATGGCCCGCTGGAGGTTTCCCAAGTAAGTGGCCACATTGGGGCGGATGTAAGAATTCGCCACGGTTGTGAGCGCGCGTTCGTACTCGTACATTTCTGGGAGCACCTCGGAGGAGAGCGAGACGGGGGTGCCGGGCATCTCCTCGGCCAGCACCTTCCGGACGCATTCCTCGTGCGCGGCGTTGACGTAGGCGTTCATCAAGCACACAGTCACAGCTTTCACCTTCTCACGCTTGAGCGTGGCGATCTGACGGCGGAGGTCCCCCTCGTCGAGCGGGCGCACCACCATGCCGTCGGCGTCTATCCGCTCCTTCACCTCCACCGTCGCCTCGAGGGGCGCCAAGAGCGGGCCCTTGTTCCAAACGATGAAAGCCGCCAGGCCCCCAGGAACAAAGGACCTGTCAATGTGCAATATTTGCCGGTACCCCTCCGTCGTGATCAAACCCACTTTGACGCCTTTTCCCTCGAGGACGGCGTTCGTCGCCACAGTGGTCCCGTGCAAGACGTGCTGCACCTGGGACATGCTGACGCCGGCCAGCTTGCAGATTTTCTGTGCAGCGTGTTTGTAAAGTGTCGATGTAGTTGGTGCCTACGCAGTCCATCCCAGTCTCTAGATCGAGACGGAACATTACCTTGATGCCGTTCAGGACGCCCTCACTCGGGTCATGGGGGGTAGAGGGCACTTTGGCTTTGGCCGCGATAGCCGACGTACGAACGTTGATGAGCAAGAGGTCTGTAAATGAACCTCCAACATCGATCCTGTTTCCGACAAATTTTGATGTCGGTGATCATCATGATGGTACATTAATTAAGACAGCACAACTCCCCCAACGGCGGCACTAATAGAGTTCCTCCTGCTCACTTACCCAAGGCGGTAATTATCATCAGGCCGGTTATCAGCCATGGTATACGGAGTCGGAACCAAAATAATAAGAGGCCAAGTCGCTAGCTCTGTGTCTGTGCGCGTGGCAGGAGGAAAATGGTCAGGTTGTCATGCCAGGGGGATCCAGGCACGTATTCCCGCGACTCCCTCATCACAGATATTGCATGTATCCCCAAGGAAATGGTTCAACACCTGATCCACTCATCAGCACTGGCCATTGATCGAAATCAATAATTCTCGAAGACCGACCCGGATGGACAATGATCATGGAATGGCACTGCGCGGAAAAGCGTGTCAAAGAAGAGCACGTTTTTCTTCGGCGGCGTCGCTCTTGGTTGAAGAACAACGACGCATGGGGGAGGTTGCATGAGCTGCTCCTAAAACGTAATAGGATATTGCGGGCCAGTGTATGAAGCGACTTCGCAACATCAGTATCTGGAAAAATGGCATATTTTTATTTGGTCCCTTTACTTGTGCCTTCCTAGTCGAGTCCTTGTTTGGAAAATTGAATTTTCTTCTACCAAACGCTTGGAAAACCGGCACACAGAAAACACCTTTCAGCTGGTTATTTTCCTTACATGTAGTAAGCAATTGACTTTAATCTTCCTCTGGTTCTGGAAAGCCAAGTTCAGCCTCATCCCCCACCAGCTGGGCGGCATCCTGTGCCTGCTGTTTCTCAGCAAATCTTTTGCCCAGGAAAGAATTCACCAGCTCGAAGGAGAGGAACATGATGGCGGTATTTGGCACCACGCGGGCGACGTGTGTGCCCATCCCAGCGTATAACCCTCGGCGGCCCTCTTCCTTTGCAATCAATCGCAACGATTGCCACATGCTTCGGTACTTGAAGGCCCCGTTTCGCGCCTGCTCCCGAAGGCGCGTGCGGACTACTTCATGTGGATAAGTCGCAGTCGTCGCCACAAATTTGGAGAAGGCCGCCGCTGCCAAGGTAAATGTCGGAGGAAGGTCTTCTTTTGCCTCCAAGCCTTCAGCACGCCGTTTGTCATTGTTTCGGACCAGCAATTGTTTTTTCAATTTCTCGTACACAACAAATTGAATGCAGCCCTCCGAGCACCCCCAGTACGAGGCGCTCAGACCCTTCCAAAAGCCTTTCAAGCCTTCTTCGCGATAGATGCGAGTGATGGCATTGCGATAGCTCGTGTACGCCATCTGGCCCACCGCCCCGTCGGCCATAAGCTGCATTCTCGTCTTGACCATCCAGATCGGATTAGTGATCGTATTCCCTGTCACTCCCTGCACGGATGTCGCGTGAAGGAGACGAGTTTCCCCATTGAAGTCAATCAATACATATGCCCGCATTGCTTCAAGGAAGGCCGCTTCCAAAAAGCTCACACTCCGATACCGTCAGCACGACTTGTTCATCCGCCCATTGAAAAATTAGCACGTTCCACCCTTCCTCCTGTCCTTCTACCCCCCTTCACGCACCGCAGCTATACCCGACAGGATGTGCGTGAGAGTGTTGTCCCCCAGGGATGGCATGAGCGCCTGCTTGGACGTGGAGTAGGCCCAGAAGTAGGTGGCTCGTGCCGGGATGATGCCGACCAGGGTCGGTGGCAAGCCCCGAAAGAAGCCCTTAAAGCCTGGTACAGTGGTTCAGGATATCCCGGTCAACTGAGCGCGAGAACTTCTAAGAAAAGAGATAGAATGCCACAGAGCACACAGTATCCCCGCACGCACCGTCCGCTGCCAGGATCTCGCGGGCGACACGGAACGGGTTTGAGCCACCCCCGACGCGGGACGACTGTAGCTGTGTCTTCACCACCTCTATGGGACACGTTATACTGGAGGCCACGGCTCCTGCAAAGCCTGAAGGTTTAAAAATGTTGAATCGGGTATATCTTCATAGGCAGGAGGAAGCAATTTGTGGCGAGCAACCCTGAGAGGTTATCGTGTAACTTACCGCCTGCAAACAAACTGTACAGCTGCTTTTGTCTTGCCAGAGCTTGTTCATTTTGGCTGGAATGCCAAAGTCGCATTTGATGTGCATCAACTTGTGAGTGAATGCCGTTGAAGAGGTTTCCTCCTCAGATGTCGAAACAGCTTACCTCGGGTTGGGGGGGCTGGCTGCATCGCCCGACTTAGGGATAGCTTTGGCCTTGGAGACAGAACCCAACACGTGTCTGCCACCAACATCTCCAGCGTCCGCCATGGTGGCTGTGTTGCTCCACAGCATCACGGCAATCATCAATATATTGATGGCAAACGGGCGTAAACAGTGAAGGCAATTAAAGCGGGGACTCTTTCTTTGAACGGCCTCAAGTGAATGTCCCATTGGCCGCGGTCACACGTTGCGGATGTCCACGAAATTAAAAACCTGAACTCGTTCCAACAACGTCCGTAGTTACATGGGGGAAGTGAGAGGTCGTTACAAGAATAAAAATCATTCGACTGGGTATCAAGCACGGAGGAGGTTTACTAGCACGCGGCTACTACGCGCATGATGAGGGGACATGTGCATGAAAGGAGCTGGGCCATTTAACACTGATGCAAAGAGTGTGGTGCTACGGGCGCACAGGGGCGCAAACTTGGCGTTGATTGCACCTCAGAGGCCATTACTCGCTGGCAGACTCGAGGCCGTCGCCAAGGAACAAGAATCTCACGCACGCGTTTTGGAGCTTTCAAAAATCTGACGCTTTCCATTTTACCCGCAGCCTGAAGATCAGACGTAGCGGCTGTGTTCAATCTGGGACAGGTGTGGCGTCCTAAGGGAGGAAACGTTGGAGGACGTTGATCCGCGGCTGGCAAAGTCGCGATGCTGCTGGGCAGCGGCGGGCGCAGGCAGGGTGAAGGCAGGCGGCCAGTGCTAGTGGTGGGGACAATTGTCACGGACGAAGCGGAACGAATATGCCACAAAAATGGTCTCCTCTTCCATGAACTGCTGAGCGCATTTTCCGTGGCTGACAGCGCTGTTCCCTTTAGGTCCGTGTCACACACAGTGCAGCTGCATGACTTCCGGGTGAGTTTCGTTCAGGCCAGCGAGATGGCCGCTCGCCCGCAAGCCCTGGCCGAGGCTCGTCTTGCTGAGGCCCTTACTCTTCGGGAAGGGACACCAGAGGCTGAGAGTGCGTGGCTCTCTTTCGAGGAGGAGGAGGGTGGGGCTGTTGTAAATGTACGGGAGCGTGACGACATAGGCGACGCCTTAGCTGTACACGATGATCGCATGCCATGGTACCGGCGTTTTCGGGCATCTTTGCGACAATCCCTCCACTACGTCGAGCCTGAAATGCTGAGGTGCCCAGCTGCCCTGCTGGTTGTCGTGTCGTCCTCGGACCAGACTCCAATAGACCGGTTTAAGGAGCTTTCCTTGCCTTGCCACCTGCCAGCCGCCTTTCAAACGGGTCAATTCGGGAGTCAAGACGTGCCGATTGTCTATTTGCTGCTTCACGATGAGTGGGAAGGAAACGAGAGAGGGAACGGCCTTGTCTGTGCCGCAGAATTGCTTAGGCAAATGAAAGGCGAGCTTCCCACCGCCCCCTCCAAGCTCCTCCGCCTGAACTCGCTCCCGCCCCACTCCCTCAACCTGAACCAGGCCGCCATCTGGCGCCTGCCCTCGGAGGTCGACGAGCCCTCGGCCGACAGCTTCTTCCTCAACGACCCCAATGACCCGCGGCAGCGCCACCCCGTGCTGGGCGGGGACGGGGCCCGCGGCTCCTGCCTGAGCAGCGAGGACCTGCTCAACCTGAGGGAGCTGGCCCTCGAGCTGACCGAGAAGATCGTCATCCCCGCCGTGGAGCGCCGTGTCTTCACCCTGCAGACCACTGTCACGCAGTCTCGCAAGGGCGTCAAGAACTTTGTCCGCTCCCTCTGGCGCAAACCGCGAGAGGCGGTCGCCAGCACCAACGAGCAGCAGCCGCAGGACGGCGCGACCAGTCGCTCGGGCCCTTCCTCTGCCGCGAGCCTGGTAGCCTCCTGCTCCCCCGCGCTTTATCGCTTTGACCGGATCGAATCTCAGATTCGCCTCTTGGCCGACAGCCTGTTTGTGATGCAGGACTACGAGGCGGCCCTGGGCCATTACAAGCTCGTCCGCGACGACTTCAAAGCCGACAAGGCCTGGATGCACCTGGGTTCAGTCTATGAAATGATCGCCGTTTGCTACCACCACCTCAGTCACAGCACAGTTGGGAATGAGGGCTCGCACTCTGCGGGTGGCCCGTCCTCTCATTCGGGGGGGGGATGGACGCTACCGCAGGGAGATGGAGGGGGCGATCGAAGACGCTCTCAAGGCGTACTTCCGGCAGGTGGAGGAGGAGGAGCATGCCTCCGACCATCTCGCCGGGCCCGGAAACGGGCCAAAGGATCCAGGCAGTAGGGCCGGCAGTCTTGCGGCGCGCATGGCCACCGCGCCAGTTTGTTGGGAACGGAGTACTTGCTAGCGGCTAGCCCGCCCAAAGCCGTAGACGCTGCTACGCTGCTGGTGAACGCCGCGCGAAAGGAGACCCCTTTGTGTGCCGCCGTCCTGCTCGAGCAAGCAGCCTGGGCATTTCTTCACGCGGGAACATGCGCAAGTTCGCCTTCTACATGAACATGGCGGGACGGGCCTTCTTGGCGTGTGAGGCCCCCTACCCACCCCTCAAACGTCAAGCGATCCGCTGCTACGCGAGCACCTTGGGTTTGTACCAAGACAGCAGTTGGCGGTATATCCTTGAAGACATTCATTCTACTCTAGGCCGAGAACTGCTCAAGCTAGGGCAGCCAGAAAGGGGGCTCTATCACTTGCTGCGCTTGCTGATGCGTGGGGGCGCCTTCTCATCACAGCTTCCTGGGAGGAGCGGGCTTTCCCCTCAGGAGCAAAAGGGCTTGGTCCGGGAGTTGCTGCAGGCCTGTCGAATTCGGCCCCGGGTAGTGGCGTGGGTTATCCCTCGCTTGGAATGCGGCCTAAAAACGTTTGTAGCAGCCTTGCACAGAGCGGGGCCACGAGAGCAACCGCCAGACGAAGCACACAGTCACGAGGAGCAGGCCTTGTCCTCCGTGATGGTGGCCGGTCTGCAAGTGCCGCTGGTCTTGGAGGAGACTTTGCGTGTGGTTCAGGGCAACGAGGAGCCCCTGGGGAGAGAAGTGGAGGAGATGAAAAGAGAGCTCGAGCGGGAACTAAAAACAGCGGCTGTGATGGGAGAGAAGGGGGGAAGCATGCGGGAGTGGGTGCGAGCGCTTGGAAGAGTGGCGAAAGAAGAGGCGCGAGCGGCCGCTTTTTTGGCAGGTGGTCATCGCGATGATGCATCGCGTGCAGGGAGAGGGATTTGTTGGCGGGGCCGAGACGAGCCCATTACAGTCAGCGTGGACGTGGCAAACCCCCTAGACTTCCCCATCACGTTGACCGACATGCAGATAACTGCATCTTTCGAAGACGAAGCGCCACCATTCCAGCCTCCTCGGCCGCCATCTTTCACGGCATCCGCAGCCCCCGGGATCCAGCCTCTAAGCGTAGAGGCTGTGTCAGTAGCACTCGCTCCCTCCGAGCGCAAATGCCTGCACCTACGCATCCACCCGCGACGCTGTGGGATCCTGCGTGTGACAGGCCTTCGCTGGCGATTGTTGGGGGAGTTGTGGGGAAGCTTGGTGTTTCAGAGCCCCGGGCCCCTCTTACAGGGCACCCTGCAGCAGCGTGCGAGCCGAGCGCGGGGGCCGGACGTCCGACTAGTCTCTCGAGTGGTGCCGGAGCTGCCTTTGCTGGAGGTGGAGTGGGAAGGCTTGCCCGAGACCGTTTTCCAAGGAGAGATGGTGCAGGCCGCCTTGAGAATCACGAACCGGGGACTCGCGCCGGCCGCGCATGTCTACGCGAAGAGCAACCTGCCCTCCTGGGTCTTCATGCAGGACCCGGCGATGGTTTCGACGGTGGGGGGCAGGGCGGGGCCCACGATGGGTGCAGGTGTGTGCATGAGCATGGTAGGAGTGAGTGGTACCGTCTTCCGGGTCGTGACAGGCGCGTTGCCCGCGGGGGGGGGTTGTGTCAGGATCCCTGTATGGGTGAGGGGGCTGGGGGGGGGGAAACAAAGGCTTAGGATCCTCGTCCGTTACGAGCGTCAGCGAATTGAAGGAGTACAAATGACCGCCGAAGATGGCAAGAACGGCGGGCTAGGCGGAATGCTGGGCGAGAACTACCGATTCGCAGAGGTCTCAAAGGAATTGTGCGTCCTCCCATCCATTGCTGTGACTCCCTCGGTGTCACCCTCGTACTCCCGACCCGGCGAATGCGTCCTGTCCCTCAACGTGTCAAACTACCGCACGGACGGGCGGGCGGTTGATCGACAGGTGGAGCTTCATTCGGTCATGGCTCTTAGCCGACTTTGGACACTCAAACCCCTGGAGGGCTTTTCTGCCCTCCCTGAGGATAGTAAAGGAGCTGCTGGAAACCTCGTCGTTGACTGGCAAGAGCGCACTACGCTGCACTATCGGCTCGCACCTGTGGAAAAAGAAGGGGAACCTATGGTATTCGAGCACAATCTGCACACCGGAGCCTTGCAGGTATCTTCGCCCCCGTCGCCCAACCCTCCATCCCTGCCTCCGCCTCAGGCTCCCGGCTTGGCCGGCTCGTCCTGGACGTCCCTGGACTTCCTGTACGTGGAAAATGCCAGCCAGTCCTACCGCACCGCCCGCGAGGAGGCAAGACGTCGGGAGGCCGCCTCTGCGTCCTCTGTCTCGTCCTCCACGGCCTCCGAGGAGACGGGCGGGCGTCGTGAGCGTCTCCCTCTCAGCCTCGGAGAGATCAAACGCAAAGAAGCGGAAAAGAGGGCTCGCGAAGCCGCCGTCCTTGCCGATAGGAGAGCGGCTGACAGCTCTACGGCGGGTTCCACCCCCTCTACCCCCGCCCCGGACCCGTCCTCCCCCACCGCTCGCTCCAGATCGCCCATGCTCGGCATGGGCATGGAGGGCTCCGGCCACGGAGGGCACCTGGCCGCCCTGGTCCCCCGCGGACGTGCAACAATCAACTTCCTCCTGACCTGGCGCCTGGCAACGACTGTCTACACGCCTCAAAGTCCCGCAGCCCAGGCGGAGGCGGCCAGCTCGCGGACTATGGACTCCGGCGACATCCTCCCGTGCCAGCGTGTGTGCCGGGGTCAGCATCAGATCCTAAACCACGCCGTTCGCCCCCTGACCCTCGACCCTACCACCGCCGCTCCCCTGACCATCACTGTGGACGCCCCCTCCCAAGTCTGGGGGTGCCTGGGGCCCGAAGGGCTCCTCCATAAATGCCAGGTGGACGTGCTAGTGACAGTCCATAATCGCATGACCGACATGCCGGTTGACTTCGTCTTCGAAGCCTTGGGGGCACCTTCCGGGAAACGGCAGAGTGCCAACAAGGCGGCAGCGTCCCCCTCTTTCCTGTGGGTGGGGAATACTAGTCGGGGCATCAAGCGTATGGCGCCAGGGGCGAGCGTTCAGCTCCCACTTCGCGCCATATTTCTGCGTCCCGGCGTGTACGACCTGAACCGCTTCCGCTTCGTAGCGCACATGCCAGCCTCTTCTCCCCAGATCGTCGCGGGGGTGGTTGGTTCCCGCCTGAAGCTCCTGCATGGCAACACAGTGCGCGTTCCCTACATTTTCTCCGCCCAGTATCTGATAAAGGTCTCGGCTGCCCCGCCTCCTCCCTCCGATGTCCCAGCTCCCCTAACCGCGGCCGGTGCCCCCACGGCCAGCCAGAGCTCGAGGGTAAATACAGGCTTCCTGGTGCGTGGAGGCGAACGAGAATACGAGGGAGAGCGACCAGGAATACGGGGGGAGGATGGTGGATTGGGCCGAGACGTTTCGTCGATCCTCCATTCGCGGTCAGGCATCGCCTCCGTGGGCGGTGACGACGACCCGAAGCGACCGGAGGCTCTGGTCACGCTGGTGGAGCAGGCCCGGGGAGGAAGGAAGGTCGGGAGGGAGGGAGAAGAGCAACGAGAGCTGGTAGCCGATGCGGCACCGCCTCCATTGCTCCCAGGCCCGGGGGCCGAAGAGGCCATGGAGGACGTGGACAGCTTGAACACGCCCTTGGACCGCTCTCTGGCGGGCGGGCGGGAGGAGGGGGAGGCGGTGGAGCGGGAGACAAGGGGGGGGACGTCGAACGCCGGGTTCTCTCCGTCGGTTCCTGTCCGCCTGGTAGCGAGTCCTTCCTGGGAAGGGACCGGGCCAGGGGGGCTGGGGGAGGGGGCGGAAGCGGGAGAGGAGGGGGAGGTGGAGGTGGCCGAAGATCAAACGTTCAGTGCGGAGGGGCAGGAGCGAGCGCGTCAGAAACTAGAGCTTGAGGAAGCCGGGGAGGTGGGAGAGGAGGAGGTCAAAGAAGGGGGTGGGGATGGGTTGGAGGCGGCAGCGGGCGGACCTTAGGAAGGAGGAAAGAGAGGTGACGCACACGGCTACGGGAACATCCCAAGGAGCGTCGGTGGACACACAATAAGTAAGAGCAAAGCATAACAAAAAGCAAATGAATAGTGCTACGCCTGGACTTGAAATCCTTCGCAAGGGATTTTTCGATTTATACAGTATTTACGGCGGAACCAACCCTCGATGACTCTTCAAAAATGGTGACAGATGCCACAGCACCTAAACCTTGAAATCTCACCCCACGTCGTCCCGTCTCCGCATAAAATGCAAGCAGGACTGCCGGAGAAAGTGAAGCGACTCCCTGCCCCTCTCCGTCCTCATTCACTTTTCAGCCCGTGCGGGACCTGGTAGGCCTTCAACGCTTTCACAGAGATGCGCTCCTCCCCCGGCAAAATGGCCAGGGTCAACTCCCTACCGTAGCAACAGCCTGTGTCCAGTCCGGTCGCCTTCCGGAACACCTGCAGGCCCCTCTTGGCGTCGTGCCCGAACAATAAATGCCGCGCGTCCGTCGAGCCCTCCCCCCCCTCGCACTCCTTCCCTTCCTGTGACCACACCTTCGCCCAGGGCTCCGCCTCGCCGTTCTCTGGGATGTACTCCACCCCCACCCAGGTCCCCTCCCCCCCCTCTCCCGCACGCTTCACACTCCGCATGCGACTCATGTCGGCCGCCTGCTGCATTTGTAGCGGTCGCCCTGGCAGCAAGCCCGCGTGCACCACGACCACGCCTAGGTGCTCGATGGAGAGCGTGTAAGGCAAGCTGTCCAGCCATGCTACGTCGGCTTCGTCCAGCGCCGCCACAAAGTCGTAGGCTTGAGGCAGAGACGAAACACCCGCGAACTTGCCGACGCGGAAATACGCAGCCAGGGCGCTGTCGTCGTGATTGCCCCGCACGCTGTAGAAGCCTTGTGTGCGGCACCACTTGACCGTCTCGGCGGACAGAGGCCCTTTATTGACGAGGTCCCCCACCAGGACCACAGAATCCCTGGCGGCCGTGTAGTTCGCCTTGACCAACAAGGCTTGCAGCTCTTCCAGACACCCGTGAACGTCGCCAACCACCAGTACGCGCTCCTTGGCCTCGGCACGGGTGAGGATGCGGTGGACGCAAGCGGGCATTCGTGTCCCGGCCGGCGTCAAGGTCTCATTTGCGAAGGAGGGGAGGCTACGGGGGACTGTCGATACACTTGACGCAGAGAAAAGTGAGGACGAGAAAGACGATATAGGAAGGCCTAAGCGCTTTAAAAGGATAGGTGCCGCTTGAAAGGCAGCGGCAGGGCGGTTATTGGCGTACTGTGAAAAAGAAGGAAAGGGGAAGGAGACTCAGCACATGATTTAGGACAACCTGGGTCTTATCGCTCTCAGGCTGGAACACGGTAGGAATGTTTAAGAAAAAGAGATCAAGTCGCGTGATTGAGGACGACTCCGTCTCGCGTAAATTCGAGGAAGAGGGGCAGAGTGGAAGCAGTGTGGGCTTTGGCGGGTGACTCATGAGGGACGTAAAACGAGGGCACAAGCCATGACAAGAGCTACTCGCAAGGGAACGCACGCCGGCTCTGGTTATGTATTTTCAGTCATGGGCCCCTAAAAATCGAAGACTTACGCGCAGGAGGCTCAATAGCATCAGACTCATAACCATGGTGTATGTGAGGAGGAAGGGATTCAGTAGCGGGGCTATTCCTTCGCTTACGGCCGTGCTCGTGTCCATGCAGGTCCGACAGCCCTGGGCTCGAACTGCTGCCGCACGCTATGACCGTCTTTGTTTATCCTTTTGTATACCTAGGCCAGCTGTGTAGGATAAAAGCGTGAAAATGAGAAGACGGGCGGCACTGTAATTGCCAATAAACCTCGAAGCCCAGCATCCGAAAAAGTCGCCCAGCGAGAAGACAGGGAGAATTCGCCCCAGCCTGTTCGCGGTACCTCGACTCCCCCGTGGGAAGCCTTAAAAATTAAATCCAGCGACATCACGCCGAGCTATGTTTTCCTGCTGGCCTCTACAGTTTGAAAAATCGCTGTAGCTCATTCATATCCAAGATCTCATTCATTATTCGCTTTATTTAAAGTGTATTACTCTCCGCAACATGCCGCATTTTCCAAGATGTTTATTTGAGATGGGCCACGCAGGAAACTGTGGAAATGTGAAGGTCCAACGTGGCACCACCAATTGCTGCAGTGTACCTTAATTTATACGACATCACGGCGTGCAGTTGATGGTCCAAGGATTCTAGCCACGTCCGCTGCGGCAAACAAACCGAGGGTACTCTATTTAGAGCTCTTTGACGTCACCAGCGACTAGGGTGTAGATAGCTCATAATTTTGGTCAGTTAAAGAACAAAAAAAAACGCCATCTCCATTTGGCAAATTTTTTCTTTCTAGTATTTAATATATTGGGCTCTCCCGTATCAACCCTCTCGCTGGCGGCCAAAATTTCTCATCTTCTCTATACACATATTCCCTTAGTATCCCCTCTTGCGCCAGCCGTCATCGTTCCATATTCAGGCCTCGCTCCAAACCACGTCCGCACACCCTGCAACCGCCTCACCGGAGAGTGAGAGGGAAGCCCTCTATTAATCTCCGCTTCCTGAACCCGGTCCAACCGGCCCTTCTTCTCCTTCACCGGCTGTGGCCACCCCGTCGCCAACTCTCACAGGAGAGTCCATACCTGCGCCACTGGTCGACTCGCACAAATCACTGGGCCCGGGTACGCCTGCGGAATACTCGTGGATCCCCGGAGCCTCGTCACCCTCCTCGCACCCATATGTCTTCAAAGAGGCCTTCGAGGAGCCTCCTCCTCTCTTCGCTGGGGAGGCCCCCCTCGACGGAGCCTTTCCTCTGAAACTTGACGAGGCGCTTGGGGTGGACGAGTTCGGCCGCCGTGTGCCCACCAAGAAGGGGGAATCGGGGGGCGGAGAAGAAAGCAAGCTTCCGCCCGCCCCACCCGCCACCATCAAGGTCTCCTGCCTGGTCGACGGATTGGACGCTGGGACCGAGGAGGCGCCCGTGGGGATAGGAGTCTTTGCGGCGGGGGCGGCGGGCTTGAGACTGAAGGCCCTCTCCGCCAGACTGGCCAAATCGCGTCGGCGTAAACGGATCATGCGCGTGAAGCGTCCGACGCGCAGGACGCAGACAGCGAGCGCGGCCCCGATGAAGGTCAGGAGGTTTAGTCCCGCCCCGCTCGAGACGCCCAGGGCCGCCGAGACCCAGATGGCGGTGGCCGTGGTCAAACCGTTCACTTGCTGGATGCGCCGCCCGCCCGACCTGGAGGAGTCCTCGAAGCCATTCTGCGAGATGACGCCGGCCCCGATGAAACCCACGCCCGAGGCCACCGAGGCCGCCATGCGCGATTTGTCTCCCGGGATGCCCAGGCTGATGATGGTGAAGATTGCGGCGCCCAGGGAGACTAGAGCCATCGTGCGTAGTCCCGCCGGACGCTCCGAATACCGACGTTCAAAGCCAATGGAGGCACCTGCGAACGTTGCCATGAGCAGGCGGGTGATTATCTCGAACTCTGTTATTCCCAGGCTACTTAATGCACTGCTGTGCATCTTCACGGCCCCTCGGCAGTGCCGCGGATAAAACAAGGCAGAGCGGCTCCGGACCATGCCCACATTCGTACGTGATCTTGCTGCGCACACCATCGATGGCACCAGCGACCTTCGCGAGGGTGGGAAAGAATTTTTTGGGTGTGCCACTAGCGCTGAAACCGTGACCCGTGTAGGAGACAGGTGAAAGGCAACTGACAACACTGCGTAAGATAGCAACATCCCTGCAGCAAGCCATACCCGGCTACCCTGTAGCCGACAAGCTCGTTGAGAATGTGCATGGTTGCTGCGCCGTGCCTCTCCCATCCCTGCGTATGGTGAAAACACGCTCGGAGGAGCGCTACGCGAGGAGTGACTCAACTTCCTATGCCGCCACCTTCCTCTTTGTGATTCTTCCACTTCCCACGCCGCGAATAAATGCACAATTGTGCCCTGTTCCCAAGAACAGAGAGAGCAAACAGGAAAGCATGGTCAACACAGTCGGCGTCGAGAACATTGGGCGCATCCATGCTGTCACACGGGGGAGGGCGGAGGGAGGCCGGGGCCCTCCTCTCGGGCGGCTCGGATCCAAGAGAGAGAGAGGTTACGCCCGACCGGCCCATGGCCCCCGCTAAAAAAAAAAGCTATCAAGGGGGCTGAAAGACACGGCTTGTCTCGATGATAGCATTGCTGGACGAAGAATACCAAAATAGCTCTTGTCTTGTATGGTAAGGGCGAGCTCATACAGTACATTCTCCTTGCTTTTTCCAATGCCATTACGTAACCTGTACACGACAGACCAACACAGGATCAAGAATCAAAATAATCGAGCAGAAATAAACCCGCAATCATTTCGAGACCACGAAAAGAGAACAAGAAAATGCATTTCTTACCGGCGCATATGCGCGTCCCTTTGGCTGTCGCGAGTTACTCAGTATGCTCTGGAACCATGCTTCTCTTCAACAAACTGGCAATGCACTACGGTAAGTCAGCGTGTGGCGACTTTGAATTCGTGAACGAGATAAAGTGGAACGCCCAGATCAAGGCGTTTGTCAGCTTGAACTCATGAAATGAGACGCGGAATGAATCTTGTGGCGGCTGGTAATCATAGAAGAAGCCACTAGGTTGCCCCCCAATGCTTGAATGCGCGACCCATTGCTCCTCCGGATCAAACACCTTACATGCTTATGTAAATGGAGAATCACTTGAGAAGTTTGATGCGACCTCGTAACTAATCCTTCAGGATCTTCCCTCCACAGTCCCCGTTCCAAGCCTAGTGACAGTGATTCAGCTCCTTTCCGCGGTGGTTATCATCCTCTCGCTCCAATGGGTCCGTGTCATTCCTCCCGACCCTCTTGAGTCCAGTAAAGTGAAACCATACCTACTGTACACTATAGCTTTCGTTCTCGGTGTGTACTGCAATATGCGCGCCCTGGCCCATTCCAACGTCGAGACCGTCATCATTTTTCGGTCATGCACGCCTTTGGCCGTGGCTCTTTGCGATTACGTTTTTCTTGGCCGAGAGCTGCCCTCCCAACGCTCTTGTCTCGCGCTCTTGACGATTGCATTGGGCGCATATGGCTATGTCCAGACTGATTCGCAGTTTAAGATGGATGGCCTTGCAGCCTACACGTGGGCGATCCTCTATTTTGTGACGATTTGCTTCGAGATGACGTACGGGAAAAAGATCACAAGTGGCATAAGGTTCAACAGCATGTGGGGTCCCACATTTTATACGAACTTTTTATCCGTCACTCCCATGTTCCTGTTGGGCTATCTGATGGGCGACTTCAAAGACTTCTCCGCCGCGGAAGGGACGAGGGGCTCAGAGAGCGCCGAGCTATGGAAGTGGACAACGGCGGGCGTAGTCATGCTGGTGGTGTCCTCCTTGATGGGCACATTGATCGGCTACACCAGCTGGAGCTGCCGGTCGCTCGTCTCGGCCACCACCTTCACGCTGGTCGGGGTGATCAACAAGTTCATCACCATCCTCCTGAACGTCTTCATTTGGGACAAGCACGCCTCGCCTTTAGGGATCATGGCCTTGGTCCTCTGCTTGATCGGGGGCTCTTTCTATAAGCAGGCGCCTATGAGGCCCACCGACCGGTCGCTGAATTCCATCGAATTTTTTGCGATGGGGACGGAGCTCGAAAAAGACGAGTTGGCTGAGGTTGAGCGAGAAGCGAATGCAAAGATCACTGAATTGGATACTGTTCCTCTCATCGTATCCACGGAGGGGAAAAAACTGGCCTTTTTCGGGCATCAAGCAGATGATCGGCAGGCGCCCGCCGGGGCTGTCTAGCCAAAGAAAGAGACTTCTGAGTGTAGTGGGTGATAACAATGGAATATGACTCTTGCCGTACAAGATGGCTTGATGCAAGTTATCATCATGGCCACAAAACCGTCAGGAAGTGGGACAGGGTTTGCAATATCAGCACAAAGGTTAGGACCCCGAATTTCGACAATCTTTGATAGCTTGACTGAATGTGTGGCAATCAAACTCTTATGAATGGTATTGAAGAAATAATACCAAAAATTATGCCACTCGTTGAGGACGTCTCATGAGTACTGTGTTTCGCGGTGTATTTTTCTGTAATTGCCAACCGTGGGCATGTCTATTTACAAGCCTCTCACGCATTTTGAAAATGTACGTTACATTTGCTCAGTTGTTTCTCCTCTTTCACTTTCATGCTGGCACGAGCCGTTGACGCTCCGCAGCTATAGGAACGCCGGTCCATACAAACTGTGCAATGTATTAAAGTGTAGTCCGCGGGGGTAGGTGCGCAATATCACAATAATTAGAGAACCTTACTTTCATTTTTCAAAGTTTTCGTTCTTGAGAAATGTCGCAGTAAGAACACAGATGGCGCGGATGCCGCTAATTCGTTCTTTCCCTCCCATTGCCGCAAGAACTTACCCCCATCCCATGCTTGTAGACAAGGTCTTGGCCAAGCCATCCAGAAATTGCGAGGAGGACGACGCTAACAAGGCTAAAAATCCAGCCATTTCTCCAGTAATGATTCCCTTTCGCGCGACCACGGTAGCTATCGTTTTTTGCATCGACATAATTAAATTGGGGGTCGGTCCAAACCGGAACAAGCAATGTTTCCTAAATGTGTGCGTACCTAAGATTTATTACTTGTAACATGACAACTCCAGCATTAAGAAGCATGTGGGCGGTGGCAGTCTGCTTTACTTCCTCGCCTCTGGATGTCAGGCCAAAAAATTGCGAAAATGCGTGAGCGGATTAAATATACCACTTGTCTAACGCGCATACACGTTCACCTGCACTCTACAGACGTTCAGCTCGGAAACCAATTAAATAACGTACATGATAATGGAATATTCAACCAAGCCTGTTATAGCTGCTGCTACGGCTGCGGCAACGCCGCCGACGAGCAGAATATACGCAAATTGGGACCAATCCGAGCCCGCCCAACCAGCCTCGTATACGACGTCGGCGATGAGAGTCATAATAAAAAGGACAATGGGGAAGGCTACTAACATAGGGTGGATGGGGTGGCCCCAGATATTGGCTTTCGATGGCATTTTTACCCTGTTCTTGTAATGCCACACAAAATAGGACGATGAACTTGAAGTGGGCACTTAAAAGGTGGTGAGAGAAGCTATCAAAGCCAAAGAAAAATCCATAGAGGAAACAGGTTTTCACTAACCCTCATCAAGATATGAAAGCTTTCTCAAATGAAGGCCTCTTCCATTGTTGCTGCTGGTCATGTGCTTACCTATGCGTGTCATGACCCCACCGGAAGCAGAACATTGCACGTTCCGAGACCGTGTTCCGAAGCTACACCAGGATTCTTCTTGAAAATTTCGAGTACTAATGGCCTGAAAACTGCCCAAGGATCTATGTCAAAATCCGACAAGATCCATTCAGTACACTTAAGCCGGCCGAGAGCTTGTCCTGCGTGTCCGTGACGCGGCGTCTGCTTGACCATCGGCGCGGAGGCCCCGGGAGTGTGCAGGGAGGGCACGCATGCCTGTGATCGCGGGGCAAGCGCCCTCCCACGCTGATTCGAAGGTCACAGGCTTCGAGCTGTCTCGGGATATTGAGCAAAACATGGACCGAGGGGGGGAAAGCATAGCGCGGATTCTCTGTGTGACAGTGGTGGTGTCTTGATTGCCACATAAGATCCACCAATAGTCTTCGTTACATGGCTCTTTTTGCCATCGTCCGGGCGGCCTCGCTCTTCAGCAAAAATTGTCGGCAGCTTGGCATGAAGACACAACCCCGTCCCAATTGCTTCATTGCACACCTTACCCACATCACAGCATACGGTGTGAAAGTCTTTCCAAAGAGCGTTTGCTTGGGCAGTATACAGTGTACGGACGCGGAGCCGGCGTGTCTTGTGGCAACTTGACACAGCCGCTCTGTCACACATAACAAATATCACGCAAGCGATTTGCTTCCCAGGATTCAACCGCCCCCGGCAAGAACATGGGGCAAGTTCCATCAGCGTCCGCTGTGGTAAATGTTGGTCAGCCTAACAGGACGGAAGAAGAGTGGCCACAGACTTTCGATGAAAACAAGACGCACGTCTTCTCGGATGCGGGCGTTTCCGGGATTTCCCGCATGCTCCACCCTGGCGCCACCCGTTTAAGTCTGGGGAACAGTGGCGTCGCAGGCACCGGGTCGAATTGGTGGGTGGATGCCATGGTGTCGACGCCCCTCTTCCCGCATGGTCGTAGCCCCGCCAGCGTGGGAGAGAGGCAGGCCCGTCACCAGAAACGCGTGAGCAAATTCCGCGTATTCGCGGATGGAGTTGTCTTTGAAGGGCCGGAGGCTATGGCCATTGGGGACACGCACGATCTGTCCAAGGGCTACGAGTGCGTGATGGGGCGGCCTGTGACGCGGGTGACGGTCGGGGACAAACGCGCTCAGCAAGTCTTGGTCGCCTTCGCCGACAACAAATTCTGGGCCGTGCCCTCCCGGCAGGGCTTCTCGCGGCATCTCGGCGTCTCCCTTGTACTGGGGGACAAGACTGCCCGCGGGCCCAAGCATACGCTGCGGGTGGGGGACATTCTGCGTCTGGGCTCTGTGGGTCTCCTCGTCTCAGAAATGCGAACCGAGGCAGATGGGGGCAAAAGCCGCACGGTTTCCCAGGAGGTATTGGAGCAGATTAGGGAGGATGTTCAGACGGCGCCGCGCCAGGTCTTGGCACCTTTACGGAAGGACTTTTTTATGGGAAACAGCGTCCACGAGGAAGAGAGGACGGAAGAGGTAGGGAGGAGAGTGGTGATGGTGGAGGAGGAGGAGGAGGACGAGGAGGAGGAGGGGGGGGTGGACAATGACACGGGGACTGAGCACAGCGTGAGTTCGTCGGGAAGCGCGGGCCACCAGTCCCGGAGCCTAAAGGGGGGACTGGCTGGCCCAGAGGCAGATTCCGGCGAGGGCGGGAACTGCAGGTATCAGTGCTACATTTGCATGGACTCGGAGGAGGAGGACGGGGATGTATTGATCGCTCCCTGTCAGTGCAAGGGCTCGACTGCTTTGGTGCACGTTAAGTGCTTGCAGCGCCTTTTGAGCACGGGGGACGCGGCCAAGCGGACAAGCGTCACTTCTACCAAGCACCAGAACTACACCTGTAAGATTTGCAAGGCGCGCTACAAGACGCACGTCTGCCTGCCCGACGGAACCCTTCTGCCTTTGCTCAACCCGACACTGATGCCCCCCTACCTGACCTTGGTTGTGATCACACGGCATGAGTCGCACCCTGACCTGTTCAACACAATTTTCCAGCTCTCCTTTGCCCGGGCCGCCGAGCTCAGCATGGGTCGTTCTCAGGGTTGCGACGTGGTGATTGGCTACCGGACTGTGTCCACCAGGCACGCCACCATCTCGTACTCAAAGGGAGAATTCTACTACCAGGACGCCCGCTCCTCGAACGGCTCTCTGCTTTACCTGCGGGGGCCGTTAGAGATCCCGACGTCTCGGTCCATCCGCTTGCGCATGGGCCGATCCGTGCTCTCCCTGCGAGGGCGACACGCGCTGCAGCTTTCTTCCTTGCCCCGACGGGCCGCCGCGGACGCCTGGCGCTGGCTTTCTGCCACTATGGGGGGCAGTGGTAATGGGGGGGGAGCTGGTGAGGGAGAGGGTCAAGGCGTGGAAGGGCGGCGGGGCCGGAGGAACGGCGCTGAGGAGGGGACGGAGAGAAGAGGGAATGAAGCTCGAGACCTGGAGGGCAGATTGGGTTTGGAGCTGCTCCGGGATTTGCACATGGGCCGCTTTCAAGCGGCGAGGGCCAGGGATAGCAGCCTCTTGTCGGAGGAACGGGAGGCAGGTCTGGGGGAGGCGGAGCGTGTCGTCTGGCGGTGGGGCTCTTCGGCGGGGATGGGGGACGGAAGCGAGGGGACCATCGGGAGCCGCTCAGGAACCAGCTCTATGAATAGAATGGTAGACAGTCGCAGTGGTGGCGGGGGGGGTGGAGGGAGTCTGCTGCGTTCTAGTCTACAGCAGGTTGATCCACCGCTAGAGGACCAACGGCAGTCGCCAGCCGTTGGAGGCCCCGAGGGCCTGTGGAGGGATAGCACTGAAGATTTCATGAATCCTGGACATACGCTTACGAGAGAAAGGGGGGAGGAGATAGAGTCACCCGCAGCACGTCCGGCAGGTGGAGGAGCACGAGAAAGTACAATACCACAGAGAGCAGCAGCCATTGGAGCCGAGAGTGGGCAAGACCTTGAGCTGTCGTTCTCTTTGCCCCCATGTCAACCTCGCCTTCGTCAGACAGACTTGATATCCGCACCATCGAGGCGAGTGGTTCTCGAAAGAACGCATAGCAGTCGGGTTGAGAGCTGACGAGCCTAATGCTCTTTATCATTTATCTTGTAAATCTTCTGGGATTCCTATCACATGGGAGCGAAACTTTTTGGTCCTGTCCCGACATGACATTTTCTCTTCCACATAGATGATACCAACACTTATGTGTATGTGGTGACCTAGCTCGACACACTGGGTGTGGAAGGTATGTATATGACTTCTGACGCAGCGCCAGAAAGGGGCTTGGACATCTGCGGAATATTATCCAGTACCCGAAGGAGGTTCTGAAGACACTAAAACATATGCGAAGATGTGAAGCATCCATGATGTGGCTTTGACAAAGAAAAATGGTAATTGATAGCATACAATACGACATAATTAGTTCATGGGAGAGTTATGCTTGCTCCTCCTCCACGATCACAGCAGATGCCAAATCCTCAAGAAATCGGACAATTGCCCCTACAAGAACGCGAGTCTGTAAAAGTGCTATAAGTATGAGCCATATGATGAATGTCTTAGCTCACAACAAAACGTTTTGCGTACCTTGTCTAAACTCTTCTCGAGCATTTCGAGCTTCACAGAGGGGCCTTGAGAGGGCGATGAGTGCACCGGCAACATTATATCGTCTGCACGACATTCCAATCGCTTCATCCTGGTCTCTAGGTCTGCGAGACGATTTTCTGAAACTTTCTGATCGTCCACAGCGACAGAGTCAAAAAGCAAATTGCTGTCGATCAAGACGCGAAATTGATCCAGATTGTATTGCATGTGGAGCGACACGGTTTTGTGTCGAAAGTACTTCTGTAGACACACAAGAGCACGCGTACCATCAGATGCAGCAGACGACGAGATGCTTTGCAGACGTGGGTCGATGTTAACATCCTTGGCTTGCTGTTGCGTTAAGTATTCCCGAGAATCCTTATAATTTCGTGATTGTGCCATGTCACGGGCTGGTGAAGATTGCCGCACATGTGATCCATTAGTATGAGCAAGTTGTGTCGCAAGTGCCTGGAACAGATCATGCACTGGGTATCTGCGTAAACATTTCAAGTTTTTATTATTCTGTGAAGGAGACAATATAGTTCTTGCTCGTATTTGTTCGATTAATGCAAATATATTTTGTTCTATTTGCGTCCAATCCAACAAACACTCAGGTGATGGAACAGATGTCTCGGACACAGACGAAGAAGATGCCATGTTCTTGTACTAGAAGCGTGTTGAAGGAGAGTCTGGGAAGTTGTGTACGAACAAATGTCTCGCTGAGTTATTCATTGGCATGGTTCAAAATACAATATGGGCCATAGAATCTCGCCGCTACTAGGCAGCTGACAGGACCGACTGCTCGATGCGCGACCGCGAACGTCAAGCTAGCATTGGCAGCTGTGGCCCATTTTCTTTTTCCGATTCAAGAGGTTGGCATCTTTTCTAATTTCCCTCCCGCGGTCGCTGGCTCTGACCGGAAAGGTGTGTTGTGCGTAGAGATTTCACCGTAATGCACTTGTTGTGACTCACTTCCCAGCGACGCCAAGGCCGACGAACCGGAGGGGCACTTTCATGTGAAAAATATGTTGTCTTTTCTCTTGTGACCAAGTTCATCGTTGACAAGTTGTTCAAAAGCACGGATAGGAGAGTTTTATTAATGCTTATCTATCCTCACATCAAAATCGTCGTTGCAAGAAGATAAAACATGCACGTCGTTACGTCAGGTACTGCTTTCTTTTCGCGGGCTATAGTCCTGCTGCACGTTCTTCACTCGCCTTGCGCCTGGGATGGGCTTCAAAGAAACGACATTGCGATGGGTAAAAGAATACAATATGCGCAACAAGTAGAGACTTTTTAAAGGGCTTGATTCGTTTTGAACAATCTCTCAGTCTCAACATTGTCCTTTAATATTTGTGCTTCACGTTGGCTTGCCAGGAGTCTGCAGCTGCCTTCCTTGGCGATCCACCTATACATGACTATACAGACGATTGCGGGCATTCGTGTCCGAGATTTCTGCGGCGTATCGTCAATGGCTACCAGGAGACGGGCTCCTTTCCCAGCACCTCTCGTATCAACACCGTGGCAAAGCTCCGTTAGGGCTAAAGCTACCGCGGGCTAATGGGACATGATAGACGGTAAGTTGTTTGGTTACCGCTTCGACGCTTTGATCCCAGCCATCATTTTTGATCCCAGTGGTGTAATACGAACACGACATGGCAACAACTTAAGTGTGCAGGTCAAGCCCTTCTCTATAACGTAGCTGTTCATAAATTCATATAGAAATGAGCAGATTTATTAAATTATCAGATCTGATGCGTGAAAATCGGCCCGTATGGCTTCAACCATAACCGGATGGCGTGCGGGGCTCTCTTTGTTTGGTCACTGAAGAAGAATCCGTTCACAAACATTCGCCATTCGGCATAGCCACTTGTCTAACCCTAAGTATGTGCTCTTGTCGTGCAACGCAAAGCAATATCTTTTTGACTTATACACGCTGTTTCGTCGTGAATAACACACATAATTAAGATGCTCACTAATAAGCGATGATAGAGGGTGGTTAGACGAAACCTATACTGCCATTTCCCCCTTACAAACAGTCGTTAACCCATTTACCTGAAGAAACAACGACATAAACGCAAAGTTTAAGCCAATGCTTATCCTTTTCTTCCCTGTTTTCGAACGATTTTTTTTGATGCTTTTTTCCGCTTTAAAAACAGCCCAACGATTTATCAGGGGTTCCGATTATGTGAAGGCCCAGGCCCATTTTAGCTTTTTATTTACAGGAGGCCTTTTACGGGCGGGCAGGTATTTGTGTTGCGCGACTACGACAAATCGTCAAAAAACAAGTTTGCTTATTACCCAAAAAAGGGAAGGAGAGATCTTCTTGGATTTCTACTTAAGAGCACGTCGCCGCTGATCGCATCTCTCACTCTTTTTCTAGTTGACGTAAAGTGTGACAGTATGTTAGGACTTCAGCTTGATGGTGCATACATTATACAGGGACTTTCTAAAGTGCCGTCCGGGCTCTTGATTGCGTGCGCTGCGAATCGGTGGAGGAGGGTGGGAGTGGTCGGCGGCGTCATCGAGGGTAGTTTCTTGTCTATAGGTACATCCACGGGTGTGATTTGGCCCACCTTCTTCTCTGGTATACTATCGTCGGTAAAATATTTGATCGGATCCCGTGGCCGAAAAAAGAAGAATATCAAAGCGCCTCCGATAGGAACACAAAGAATGACTGCGGCCCAGAAAAGTCGCGACCCAGGTTGGGATCTCACCCGTTTTAGAGTGTATAATGCGCACCCATTCACAGCCAAAATAAAGGCTACTATCATAGCAACATCCATCCTAAGCGCTTTCTCATCCGAGAAGAGCATTCTCTCTTGATTTATAGCCCTGTTTGAGGAGGAAATGCACGACGTCAAATTGTAATTCTATTTTTTTTCCCCTCACCAAAAAGCCAACACTCATCGAAAGGCATGAGTGATTTTTACTAGGTGGGTTTTAAAAATGAAAAGCAGGCAGTGGATCGCAGCAGCACATTTGTCTCCTTAAACATTTGCGGTGATATTTGAAACACCCCGTTGCATATTTAAGACATAAAATCCGCTTTTGATCTCATTCGAGGGTGAGGGATTTAACATGTACAAATGAGATATGCAGTGAATATGTGGGTTCTCTTCTAGTGTCTTCCACGACGTCCATTGAAACCAATTTTAAGCGTCATGAGGAGGCGACTTTCTCTCGAGCGTTGTACATTGTGCATAGAAAATGGATGAAATCATGCACCGGTCATACCATGTAAGCGGAGACGTGTGACACTCGTAGCCCTCTCCTCCATGCGCATCCTTTTGGCGCTGCCAGCTTTTGAATGTTTGAATGTCCGTTGAATCGTTAAGGGTGGGGTGAGGTCCTCACCGTGAGGATGCTCGAGGTTTGGCGCGAAAAACCGAGAATGACAACGCGAAGGTCCAGGAATTGCATTCACCGGTTTAAAATAGGTAAGCAATATAGATTTACAATCATTGTTTTAAGTGCCTTAATATAGCACAAATCTATACGGCTGCGGTGCTAAACACAACGATTACACGGCCCTGCATCTTCATTTAGTCCCGATACAAAGCTTTCCCTTCATAACTGGGACGAAAGTTACATATGCAATTGGAGCCCGATTCGGGACAGAGCCTTTTCAAAATACAAATTTAGGCAGAAATGTAAAATATAGGAATACTCAAGTACAGAGGACTGAGGGATACGCGAAAATTGCGGGGGGCAAACAAAGGTGAAAGAGCGGGAAAAGGCTGGCATGAATTATGCCATCGCCGAAGAAAACGACTTCCTGGGTCCCAAGCGCAAACAAGCACCAAAAGACAAAATGATGTTCCATAAAACAACAGAGCAGAGCGATTGTCTAAACTCTTTTCGTTTGATAACGGAGACCACATGCGCAAACCTCGCAATGGCCAGTTCTCATGTATTTCTCCGCCTGAGCGGTATCCGCGTGAACCTCAGCCGGATGCCACGAGTCGTAATTTTATCGCTACGACACATTACTTAGCCTCTTACCATATATCACACGAAAAGTTGAAAGATGAAGACTTACAGAAGTCGCAAAGACTGGGGTCGGTCTCAATTATCGCCGCAGCAACACGGCAAGGATGAGGGGATGGCGGTGTCGTAAGTCGATTCATTTCGTGTCCTTGCCTGTAATCGCCCTGCAATTGGTTGTCCTTTGTATCCTTTTTATCCCCCTTTGCCTTTTACATTTATTTCTACTAACTCGTGCTTGGTAATTTCACTACTTATCACGACCCTTAATAAAACAGCACGCCCGCGTCGTCCTTCCCATTGCCCAACAACTCAGACGATGAGCTGGATGAGAGTGTGTTCACCGGAGGTCTTGCTCGGTCCAAGCGAAGCTTCTTCCAACATCAATCTTCAAGAGAGTCCAGCCCTTTTGTCTCTGTGCATAGCGTAATGGCAGATTATGCCAGCAGCGCTGTGGGGGAAGGATTTTCTGACCGTGGTCTGCCGGTCGACAGGACTCTCGGAGGTGAGGGACGCCAGGGCGAAGGTGAGGACGCCGAAGAGCAAACCTACACAATGGCATCACCTTTATCACACTTAAAGAGTCACTTGTGCAAAAGTGAGAAGAATGAAGACATCGACCTGGACGAAAATGAGCAGGAAGACGGCATTGCGCTGGAGACGGTTTCTGGGACACAAGCTAACACATTGACTGGAGAAGGTGAGGACGGAGACGAAAAAGATGGGGGGAGCACGAGGAGTAATACAACGCATTTTGAAGGTCCGGGGACAGAAAGCATTTTGTCACCGAGCGCTGAGAAGATTGCCATACCTCGCTCTGAGGAAGAGGCGGAAGAACGAGACCGCATGAAGGAGAGGGCGTTGGAGGCGCAGCGTCTGATGGCAGGGCTGGGTTCGGATGACGAAGAAGAGCGAGAGGAGGACTTGCGTGTTGCCGGTTCAAAAAGTGTGGCAGGCAGAGACGAAGACATGCCTTCACCTAGAGAGGACCGCTGTGCTTCGCGCGGTCAGGAGGACACCATGGACGTGGAGGACCTCAAGGGAGATACGTCCCCTGAGTTGCCTTCGGTCTCGCTTCCTCATACGCGGAAAGAGAAGGAGGGTCGACAGAATAGTGAGAGTCAGAAAAGCTTCACCGCAGAGTGCGAAACCCTCGTAGATGCAAACCGCCCTGACTCCTGCAGCACCGCCGCAGCCCAGTCCCGCTCGTCACTTCCTTCTCCCGCCCCTCTGCCTTCTGATTCCGGCCCATCCATCCAAGAGAGCGAAGGGCTGCAGGAGAGAAAAGCCATTGCCGTTGTGCGAAGGGAGGGGGATACCCCTCGCAGTGGCAGCGGCAGCGAGGCGGAGGATGTCCCCGGCCCCGGGAGGGAAAGGCGTCGCCGGCCTCTCAGCAAAAAGGAGAAACGAGACAAGGGGAAGAGGAGAGCAAAGAAAAGCCAAAAAGCAGGGCACGGACAAGAAGAGACAGTCACACGTAAGCATGAGCACAAAACGAAGAGCCATGGCAGTTCGGCTGGGGCAGAGATGTTTTCAGGGGCCTCATTGGACGACGTCAGTGGTCCCAATGAGCACATCGACGCAGACGCTTCGCCGCCAGCTGTGCCGCTTGGTATTGAGCTTGCACCTTCTCCTCCCTCTTCTCCCTCCGATGCGAATGATAAAACTCAGCGACCGTCGCCGTTGAGCGTGGTGGGAGGAGCTGTGTCTGAGGAAAGAAATGAGGCCGTATCGGGGCTGGACCTAGGCATACTGGATTCATCGCAATCCGAAGCAGAAGACGAGAAAGGAGGGGTAAATTTTGCGAGGAAGAAGGGAGGGAGAAAGCCAGGAGCGAGTAGAGGGGACGAATCTTCAGATTACGAGGCATCGAGCTCCGGAGAGGACAGCGAGGGGGATGAAGAGGGAGAGGGGGGAAATGGTGACGGCAGGAACAAGAAAGACGATGCAATTTTTAAAGATGCAGTCGATGACGGGATGGACCCCATCGAGAAAGCGCGACTGGCTGTCCGAGTAGAAGAGCTGAAGGAGTTGAAAAAAATGGAGGAGCAGGCTCTGGTGCAGAAGGAGCAGCGAGAGCTGGTGCTTGCCGGCCAAAAGGAAATGGCAAAACGGACCGAGCGCTTGCAAAGCCAGCTTTTAGACCGTATTCGTGCACGCAATCGACCCTTGATGGAGGGTGTGCTCATGTCCGCCACGGAGCAGCTCAAGAGTCTGGTTCGGCAAAAGCGGGAGGAACGTGAAGCAGCCAGGGCCAGCAAGCTCGTGGAAGAAGCCCCGGGGGCTGCGGCGGCCGCCGCGGGAGCTTCCGTTGAAGAGGAGGAAGTAGAGGAAGGCTTTGTGGAGCCTCCACCGGAGCCTACATTGACCGAGCGTTTGAGGCAAAAGGAACAGGAAAAAGCGGCCGTCGCGTCCTCTCCTGAGCCGAATCCGGCCTCCGAGCGGGAGGTGAGTACTGAGGACGACGACAGCGGGGACGAGAGCGGAATTGAATTGGAGTTGGTTCCTGCGGTCGTACATGCTGACAATAATGCATCTGAAAGCGTGAAACAAAGTGAGACGAAGGCTCCGGCCAGCTGGCCCCGACACGACCACGGCCCCAGAGGGTTTTTGTGTTCACGAAGATCCATCGCCCCAGATCCCAGTCACATGCAGCTTCATGTCTCCACTTCCCTTAAAAAAACTGCCGGTCCTTACGACAAGGAAGCGGCCCTGCGACGCCAGCTGCAAGAAGCTGCGCGCCAGCGAAGTGCACAATGGTTGGCGAGGGAGTTGGGCTACAAGGACTATCGCGAACATCAGCGCGATCTTAAAATCATGGAATTGAAAAGGAAGGCCATGGCGCAGCGTTTGAAAGAGAAAGAAACTGCAGCTGCGGCTGCCAAAGCGGCTAAACTACTTGAGGACGGGGTGGAGGGGGACACGGAAGGGCAGGCCTCTGGAGATGAGGAAGAAGGGAGCGACTACGCCCCAGACCAAGACAGCGATTCAGACGTGTCATCTGAGGCCTCCGTGGATACCCTGGAATATCGGCAGCGTAACGGAGAGGAGGGTGACAGGGCCACATTAGGAGTGGATGCAGACGAGGAAGAGCGTGCCGCGGCCGCGGTTTTGCGTCAGAAGAGAAGAGAGGAAGAGGAAGAGGAGGAGGAGGTTGGGCAGGAGAAAGAAAATGATGTAGAGCACAGTGATGGGGACCAGGAGGATAACGGAGATGGTGGAGATGGAAAGGGAAATGAAGGAGAAAACTGTGCGGTGGAAAAGCCGGGGGAGACTTATGAGGATCATCGCGCTGCTCTACTCTCTCCGTCGGCTATGGAAGCACGCTCGCCAGGCACTCCGCTCTCTCCTTCTAGGAGGCTTGCCTTCCCGGACAGATCTAAAGAGGCTCTTCATGGGAGGGCGGAGGACATGACGGGTAGACCCGCCGCACACGAGGGAGTGACAGATGACCGAGTGGGGGAAGCACCTCCAGCGCTTGATGACTCGACCTCGCCCCCTCCCTCCGACGAGTCCCTCCAATTCTCCTCGGTATCCGCTATGGTGATGTCGCTGCCACCACCGTTCACCTCAGCTCCAACATTAGCGGATCCGATGTCCTCCTCCAAACCCTACGTGGACAATGACGGCCAGCTGAAAGCGAGCACGGTTCAAAAAGGCCTCACTGCTTTCTTTGGCAAGCCAAGTGCAGGCAACGGGAGCGGGGCAACTGCATCCTGTCAGCCTCATGGCCCTGACTCTATCTCTTCGCCGCCAAAAAAGGGTATTGCGGCCTTTTTCAGCAGCAAAACGACGGGCCCCTCTACTAGCTCGGTGCTTGCCTCCCTCCAGCAGAGGACTGCCGTGGGAGCCGAGGGTGCAGAGAAGGGAAAAGAGGCTTTGAAAGGCCGTAGTGATCATACTGAGGATAAGGATGCCTCGGATCGAGCAAGCGGGGTGGATGAGAGTGAAGAAAGAGCGGCAGAGCCGGACGACGAGGAACAAGATGAGGAAACGGGGGAGCCGAGAGATCGTGCCGCGGCATACCGCGCCATGATTGAGGCAGACCGAAGGAACGCAAAACGCCAGAAGAAGCTGCGAAAGAAGGGGTTGGTAGAGCTGGAAGCCGAGGAGGAGGAGGAGGAGGAGGTTCTAAAGGGCCTTGAGGACTTTGGTTTCGGGGCCGTGAATGACCTGGGGGGAGACGGAGGGGCGGCGGCTGCGGCAAAGAGACGTGAGGAGAACGAGGATGTGGTTGTGCGAGAAGACGACTTCGAAGGTATCGTGGACGAAGTGTCCGAGGGCGAGGGCGACGACGATGCCTTCCACGATTTTGCAGCGCAGAAGGAGGTTGAGGCAGACAAGGAGCAGCTGCAGGAGGTTATGCGGCGCGTCAAGGAGGGCTTCGACGGTCGGCGCGGTGGGATCAATTTTGGGGCCCGAGGGAGGCTCCGATTGGATCAATTGGTTGGTGCTGATCGCAAAAGTCGACGAGAAGCGAAGCGTTTGGGGCTGCTGAATTCAGATGAGGAGCTGAGCAGCGAGGACGAGGGAGACGATGGAGAGGGAGGGGAGGAAGGGGAGGAGGACGAAGAGGAGGACCTGGAGGAGCAGCTCATCCGGGCTCAACGGGAGCGCGTCATGGGTATGCGTGCCTTGGAGACATCTGCTCAATACTTCATGTCCTCTGACGACGAAGACGAGGACGGCGAAGAGAAGGGGGCAGGCGAGTCAGCGGCCGGTGCAGGAGAGGCTGCCGAACTCGAGGAGGAACGGCAAGAACGATTGCGGGCTAAGGCCTGGGTGCGTAAGGCGAAGATGCGGCGGGTGCTGGAAGAGATGGAGGAGCAACAGCTTATGCAGGAATCGCAGGACGGAGAGTCAATCCCTGGAAACGGTGGCGAGGGAGCCGGCAAAAGTGGGTCGGGGGTGGTCACCACAAGCCGAAACGCCGGCGTAGCAGCAGCCAAAATCCGACGTGTGCTTCAGGAGGCAGATGCGGACTCGCAGCACGTGATGGGCCTCCTTGAACGCACTCACTCAACGCGAATGGCGGCGAGCCAGTCGCTCAAGCGCTTGATGGATATGAGGGAGAAGGACTTCTCGGCGGACATTGTGGACTTCCAGCGCCTAGACCCGGACCACGCCATGAGCAACATGTCCTTTGCCTTGCCCCCTTCTAAGGTGCCTCGCACCATGTCGTCAACCCTTCCTGAGCGAGAAATCGGCCCTTTGAGGGTCCGGGGGGTCGCGTCGTGTGGCAGCGGAAGTCGGGCAGAAGCAGGCACTGAACGCAAAGAGAATTTCGGCTCGAAACCCGACGCTAAAGACCTTATTCCAAAGAGTAAGACCAATTACGGAAGCAAACAAGAGAGCGGTAACGGAGCTAGCAATACTACTGCTGGAGTTCCTTGCCTCTTTTCCCAGATTCGCGAAATGCAGGCAGCGGGAATGACGGCACCTGGGATGCGGAAGGGCTCATTTATCTCCGCTCTTCGCCGACAGGGGTCGATCTGTGTCCCACCCTCGAACGCGGGGCAAGGGGCGAGTGTCGGAATAGGCGGAAGTAGTAGTAGCAACAGCAATGGAGGACGACTGCAAGTAAGCCACGTAACCGCGCAGAAGTTTGTCTTCACATCCAGCTTCCTTGGCGGTGCGGAAGATAGTCAGAGCCGAGGAGGATATACTGAACCCAGTGGGAGCAGCCAACATGGTTTCTCGCAATCCGCCGGCTTGGAGGGGAGCAGTAGTCGCCATAGTATACCACGGGAACGAAACTTGAGCGCTGGCGGGAGAGACAAGGGAGTGGAGGGAAATTGCGCGAAACGCAGCGACAAGAAGACGCGTGCTTTATGGAAAGGTCTGATCCGACGCCAGTTCAATAAGTAGTTGCCAGACAGTCGCAAGGCGATGTGTGACAATGTGTGGCAAAAGTCAGACATATATGAGCTAATAGTTAATATGGTGCGCCTCAGGAAATGACTTCTTGGTCAGATGTGGTTAGAGTCTAGCCAAACAGTGAAAAGAAACTCGCAACGCGTAAATGTACCGTCCAGACCTCACGATATACAATGTTCTTCCTCAGAGGGAAAAATAAATCATTCGTTTCGTCGCTCCCTCCCACTTAAAGCTCCACCACAAATGCAACATGAGGCATCCGGAGGAAGGCATCTCATGATGGTCCATCGATCCTGGCGACATAGCCCTTCGCTAAAATATTGCATACCTCCAATCCCGTTTGATCCCTTGTAAGTAATTCTTGTGTTCGTTTTACCTCAATCCGCTCTAGTGCTTCGCAATGTGCTTGATGAGATCGAGGACGCGGTTGGAGTAGCCAGCTTCATTGTCATACTGTAATACGTGAGGGAGATCACCGAAGAAACGAACATATGTGGTAAATCCGACATGAAAGCAAGCCAGCGCGACACAGCATGAATGTTGCGGCCATTGTTGCCGTCTCAAAGCTTAAAAAAAGCAATCACGCAAGGAGTAAATGCACAAGCAACGCTGCTCAGCCCTAGATGGGAAACTCTTACCCAAGAGACAAGTTTGACAAAGTTGGGAGTGAGGGCTATTCCGGCCTTGGCGTCAAAAATGGACGAATGCGCATCCCCGTAAAAGTCCGTGGAGACGACGTCGTCCTCAGTGTAGCCGAGGATCCCCCGCATTGGCCCCTCTGTGAGAGTGAAAATTATTCCACACAGGAAAATGTCATGCCTACTACCCCAAGAAGTTCATACCAAAAATTATCCCCCTCCATCCAACTGCTCCCCTACATACCACTGGCAGCCTTGAGTGCCGCCTTGATCTCGTCGTAGCTCGCGCCCTTCTTGAGTCGGCAGGTCAAGTCCACGACAGAGACATCGGCGGTCGGGACACGGAAGGCCATGCCGGTAAGCTTCCCATTCAACGCGGGAATGACCTTCCCCACTGCTTTCGCAGCACCTGTACTGGATGGGATAATGTTGAATCCGGCCCCGCGGCCTCCGCGCCAATCCTTCTTGCTGGGCCCGTCCACCGTCTTTTGCGTGGCAGTCACCGCGTGCACCGTGGTCATAAGGCCCTCCTCCAAGCCGAAGGTATCGTTGATAACCTTGGCCAGAGGAGCCAGGCAGTTGGTAGTGCAGGAGGCATTCGATACAATTTTTTCTCCCTTGTAGGCCTCCAGGTTGACGCCGCACACGAACATGGGGGTGTCGTCCTTAGAGGGCGCAGACATGACCACCTTCTTCGCGCCGTTTTTGAAGTGAGCTTCCGCGGTGCCCTTGGTCAGATTGATCCCTGATGAATAAGAGACGGACCGATAGACAAATGAGACCTTTTGTGAGGCTTTCTCAATACCTCGGTCCCGATTCTCCTGTTTCTCGCTCACGCACCTGTCGCATCCACAATGTAGTCAGCGCCTACTGCGTCCCATTTGATCTTGCCAGCCTCCATCTCCTGATAGCATTTGACTTCCTTGCCATCTGTCGTAAAGTATAGAGAAAGTGTTCAGCCTTAATGGTTCCATCGCCTTCTCATCCAGCCCCCCCCCC
>NW_005803950.1:51052-204092 GCF_000240725.1 Microchloropsis gaditana
AAACACTCCCTTTGTAGCGACCATGCACAGTATCATATTTGAACATGTATTCGATGTAGTTTGTGTCGATAAAAGGATCGTTGACGGCAACAACCTGGATGAAAAGATATTATTTCGAAAAGGGCGCATGAATCTCCCTCGAACGGTAAGGGGGAGAGGAGAAAGGCCGTGATTACCTACTTCAACTTCAGGGTGCTGTTGAGCAGCACGTAAAACAAGGCGCCCAATACGGCCGAAACCATTGATACCGACCCGTAAAGGAGCATGGCGCGCAGCGGAGGTGGTGAAGGCCGCCTGGTGAGGGCGAGGAGGTTAACACGGTAATTGATCCACATCACAATCAGGCGAACACGCCACTTTCTTCCCAATGCACATGTATTGTCAACTGCACCTAGTTATGAGATCATACAAAACCTGACAGGCGTGGGGCACCACTTTCGTATTGCAAAGGCCGGATCTTGGGCTCCAGCTTTCACAGATCTTTCCATCCCACTGCATGAATATTGTCCCTCGAGACGCACCTTCTTCCAACTACTCCCGGCGACTCGGGTAACAGAGGCAACTCGAAACATGTTAAATACGACAATTACTGCGGTCGTCGAAGCCTCGCTGTGTTACAAGTAGGAAATATATAAAATGGATCATCAGCAGGCTGTGGTCGAGGTAACGGCGACAGGCCCGGCTCTCGCTCGGAAGATGGTAGCGGCGATTGTTCCGTGCCTATTGCGTCCTGAAAGTTTCGTTGCCCGTGTGGCCGATCATTCAGCAATTAAACTTTACCCGAGCTAAACGAATCTTCAATTTTTAACCTGGCCCGCGCCATCCTCGATCACAGTGGCTTTCATTACCACACTCCATCCTTCGCTTGTGACAGACAGCACGAGTACCAGGCGACAGAAAGAAGTCCGGAGATAATCAATATGTCATATAAAAATGCAGGAAAGACGAAAAAGCTCGTCCAGTTGACCGAAGAGCAAAGGCAAGAAATCAAGGAAGCGTTTGAATTGTTCGACACTGAGGGCACCGGCCGCATTGATAGCAAGGAATTACGTGTTGCAATGCGAGCTCTGGGCTTTGAGCCCAAAAAAGAGGAGGTCATGCGACTCGCGGCAGCGGCAGACGACGACAACTCGGGGACGATAACCTACAAGAAGTTTGTGGAAATGATGACAGTTAAAATGGGGGAGAAAGATGGACGCGAAGAAATGGTTAAAGCTTTCCGGTTATTCGACGCTGGAGAGAAGGGAGCTATTAGCTTTCAAGACTTGAGGCGTGTTGCCCGAGAGCTTGGAGAGTCCATCACAGACGAGGAGTTGCAGGAAATGATTGGTAAGTGCTGGCACTGGTAGGGATGTGAGGTAACGCGTCATTATGTTCACATTGTAATTTAGTTTGTATGCTTGATTGAGTTCATGTCCCCTATGTTTAAGATCATTCTTGACCGTATTGTTAGTCATGGTCACCTTTGTTGTGCGTGGTCTCTATAACAGAAGCAATGTGATTTGTATAAGAGACAAGTACTGAACATGAGGTGGTACTTGACAGGCGTGATGGAGGAACGCAGATTTACATTCCTCTTCGTTATTTATTTGTTCACTATAATATCTAGATGAAGCTGATCGGGACGGCGATGGGCTTGTGAGTGAAGAAGACTTCATGCGAATTATGAAAAAAACAAATCTTTTTTGAGGGGGAGCATGGTATAGCGGAAAAAATGGAAAAAAAAAACATAAAACAATATGTATCTTTTGAATAAAATTACCGCAGAGTACATGGTGTAACAAGAATTTCTTTTCGCTCGACTGTTGCGCTTCAAGATGAAAGAGTAAATAAGGGTGTATTTGTTACCAGACGACGAAAGCAAAAGGGGAAAATCTCCACGATATACGTCCTGGCAAAAGGACAGATAATCTCACGAAGTCGTGTGTGTAAGAATCTTTTTGTTTTTTTCAAAAAAACGGAGCCTGATTCTCAAGAATTTTAGTAAGGGAAATTTATTGTTGTTATTTAATCCACTGCACTACTTTCATAAGCCGTCGCGCGTTTCAAGGTAATAGGGAAAAGCGCGTATAGTACATGATTTGCGCGCTTAACAAAACAAAGGAAATTACAGCGGCTGTAATTTGTCCTTTTGTTTTGTACAGAAGCTTCGAGTCGCGGCATTGCAAATTTCGAAAATTCAAAAGTTGCTGTTAGTACGTGGAAGTGGTAACCGTTGGGAAGTTCGGGGTGAGGAATCTTTTCTTCCGCCAAATTGCATTCTCATTTCAGTAGTCCTTTACATTACAGACTTCAAAACTACGTATTGCTGTGTGTAACGCTAAACTAGGTAATTGGAAGAAAGGAAGTAGAATCCGGACTCGGTGAAGTCAATGGGAAATTCAGTAGCAGGAATCCCAATCGATGTTGAAGAAGGCACGGAGACATTGCCAAACAGTCGGAGCAGCAGTGAGCGTCCGCGAAGTAATCGCGCACACGATAAGGAAAAGAGTCCGATGCTCCAGACAAAGCAAGGAGTGCCAGGGTAAGTACGCTTCTTTTTTATTTTTCGGTGCCTTTCGAAGAGAAGGGTACATCCTACTCATCAGCATTCGGCGTTGAAACACTTTGACTTTTTTATTATTTGAGATGTGTGATAGCTCTGCCAGATGTAGTATCTACTTATGGATCCCTTCATACATCAATGACTTACAGTGAATTGAGTTTCCAACAAAGGAATCTGTTTTGTCTTTTATTCATAAGCCTCTCCCACAAACAAAACTTACCACCTCCCCCTTATTATTAACTGATTTCAGATGCACTTCCAGGTTGCTTTTATCTATTTCATGTCCATCCAGAGAGGAACACAAGCTGGTAATGGTAGTTTCCATGCAGCACGGTAAAGACAATCCGCAATGGCAGGAGCTCGGTCGAACTCGACTCAAACTAAACCAATACAGTGACTCCAACTGCTATTCTCTGCGAAAAGTGCCTCTGGATTTTCATTTTGAGCTCACACAAACAATAAAAATCGACGTATACACTGCTGCAAACGATGAAGACGATGACGAAGACGATGCGTTGGACGCTTTTCAAGGATCCATGATGTGCCTCCTCTCCGAGCTGTGCGCTGCCCCAGATCGCACAGTCTCATTTCCTATTGAACAAAAACCTTCCCACTCCTTATTCAATGACATACGATTACAGTTGGATGTAACAGCAGAAAAAGTAGAGTATCAAAATTCCTCGCTGCGGGTGAAGCTCAAAGGAGAACATTTCAGACATGTTCTGGGTCCTCAAGGAAAAGAAAAATATTACGTTTGCGTTTGCCGAACGCATGCACGACAAGGAGAAATTTCAAAAGAACGAGCACAAAAGCTAATCATCCACTCCACCGAAGCAATTTCCTTCGCAAGAAAGTCGTCCCTTCCCGATGGTCCACCTCCGTCTTGGCGGAGCTTCGAAGTCAACATGCTCGACCTCTGCGATGGAGACGTGCTTCAATCCATCATCGTAGAAATCTGGATGCAAAACACAGGTTCAGGCCAGCCGCATCTTGTCGGTGAGATTTGCACCACAGTCCAAGATCTCTTGAAGGCCAAGGCCTCTGCGACATTGCCTGTCCCTGGTTCGGGATCCTTGCCCGCAAAGCTGGTCTTGCAGTCGGCCCGGATGATTACTCGGCCTACTTTCCTGGATTTCATACATGGTGGATGCCAGCTGTCTTTGTTGACTGCCATAGATTTTACAGCATACAAGTAAGTGTTTTGACATGTGGATCGGCCTCTGCCTGTCGTCTGCGTCCGTCGGTCCATGTCCATTTCCGCGACTGTCTCACGAGATTCATGTTTCTTTTCTTACACAGTGGCCCATCCGAGGATCCCGATTCCCTTCATTTCTGTGGACCTGGCCATTCCCCCCTTACGGCGTACCAAGCGGCTATCAAGGCCATCACAACTACACTTGCACCCTATACAAGCGGGTACTTCCCTGTCTTCGGCTTCGGAGCTAAACCAAAAGAGAGCGGGAAGGATGTACCCACGTCCCATGGATTTGCGTGCAGCGGTAGCCTGAGGCAGGCGGAAGTGCTTGGAGTAAATGGTGTCCTGGGCGTATACAAGTCTTGTCTCGAGCGTATGACGTTTTCAAAACCTCGACGCTTCGCACAAATCATCGCTGAGGCCGGTAGACACGCCTCGGAATTTCACAAGGCTTTGGACCAGAAGTATGTCGTGCTACTGCTGCTCACTAATGGAGTGAGCGAAGATATGGATCAAACAATAGGCGAAATCATACGAGCCTCGTCTTTGCCTCTGTCAATTTTGATTGTTGGAATTGGGGGTGCCGATTTCGAACCCCTCAAAAATGCGCTTAGGATCACCAACTGCACATATGACTCGCACGGCATGGTCGAAGCGAAGAAAAATTACTGCATGACACGGTCACCTCTCAAAAACGCCAGAACAATGGCAACCCGCGACATGGTTCGACTTGCTACGTATCGCGATGTGCTCCAAAGGTTGCACAGCACGTCAAATTCATATTCTTCGTCGGCTAATGTTCACGAGCTACTAGCCCAAAACTTACTTTTGGAGCTGCCGCGCCAAATATGCTCCTATTTTTCCTGCCATAACATCCAACCACGTGCTCCTCAAATGCGGTCCCCGCGCATACCTCCGATATCACAAAGTTAAGCTGCTGCTGAGCAGGTATCTGACCAACGGTTTTGACACTGTGATGCGCCATATTTGAAGAAACTTAAATTTGCTGCAATTCATTGGCACCTTGCAGCATGCAACGTATCGCTACGACGCTTACTCTTGCGTTCTTTGTTTTTACTAAGAGATAAAGCAACCTTTGACTCTCCTGTTATAATAATGTGATCACTCATTCATTCAGATAACACGCTATCCTGTACTTCCTGGCTCACTGTACACCTTTCCCCTCCCTTGTGTCGGTCCAAATGCCCTCCCTGATCCCGATCTTTGTTATACCTACGGAAAGGGACCTCCAAAGTCCATTCCTACGAGCGCGGGGAGAGCAATAGTGATTTCAATTTTTCTTTATTACCTTTCGCGCGCCTTTGTACGCTGGGACCCGGGGCGGTATAATTTCCTAGTACAGGCAGGAGGTATAAGACAGAGGTCCAGATATTAAAAAGAGGATTTGAATACTTCCTGTCCGAATACACTGAATAATATTGATTTGTCATTTGAATTGTGTCATATGTTGACCCAACATTATTTTTTTTACTTGTGAGGTAAGAAAACCGATGAATACGGCTCTTTCTATCTTTTATCCCCCGGAAATGAGACCGCTGAGCGACTCCTCTCGGAAATGAGCACCCCACTCGGATACTAGGAACGCAATCTTTCGTTGTTTTTTGGGGGAAGGATGTAGAGCCTTGAACCATTAAAGGCACCCCTGGTGAGTGAGCGTACAGGTGCTACAAACTTTCTTCAGCCATGATTTGTTTGTTGATGGGCCGTCCCCGCTCAGACGATGGCGAGCTCAAAGCGACTCAGAACCGCCCGTCATCCGGTCGCAGCCATGTCACTGTATCAGCAGCATCGTTTTCATGCCCTGCATTTCAATCTTCCGTCTCAGGTTTAAGAAATGTCGAAAAGGAAAGTTGGCGGAGGCAGTGGGACGAAAGGTCGGCTTCGTGGTGGCAGTGTGCGCAGCAAGCCTAGCGGAGGGCCAGTCGCTCAGCAAGAGCGTGCTAATCTGGATTTTTCATTGGAGTCTAAACGGCAACCGAATGACGACGAATACATAGAAGAGGAAGGCTCGGAATCGGGGGAAGATGTGCCCCGAAAAAGGGGTCGTGCCACTCAGCAGGGCACGGATGGGGCAATGGAGGAGGAGGATGACGAGACAGCAGCAGAGATGCGTGTCCGTCTGGCTAAGCAATATTTGGCTCAAATGGAGGCAGCTTTGGGTAGCGAAAATGATGAGGAGGAGTCTCATGATGAAGATACTGATCGCGGAAAAGACTCAATGGGTGCGTTATTGGAAAGAGAACGCCTGAAAGCCTCCGGCTCCCTCAGGCGGGCACTAGCAGGCCGCCTGAGCAATTTAAGCGCTGCTACGGTGCCCACACACATATTGAAAGGCCACAAACTCGCGCCAACATGCGTTACAATAACTGCAGATGAACGCACTGCGTTTACGGGTGGCAAGGATAACGCGATCTTGCGATATGACTTGGAAAGCGGTAGGCGGACGGCGACCCTCTCATCGTTCTGGCGGGGGGGACAGGGGTACCAATCTCACGAGAAGGAGGTGCTGGCTCTGGCAGTGTCCTCAGATGGGCGGTATCTGGCCGCTGGGGGTCGAGACAAGGAGATCAGAATTTGGGATCTACGAGGGCGGGGACACCGGGAAGGTCTTGTGCTGAAACCTGTGAAGACCTTCGCGGGGCACAGGGACGCCGTCTCTGCGCTTGCTTTTCGTGCCGATGCACACGCCTTGTATTCTGGCTCTTTCGACCGATGCTTAAAACATTGGAACTTGGATGGAATGATGTACGTGGAGACGCTGTTCGGACATCAAGCCGAGATCAACGGCATCGACGCTTGGCGCCGGGAGCGGCCCGTGACCTGTGGCCGGGACAGGAGCGTGCGAGTCTGGAAGCTGGCGGACGAGTCGCACATGCTGCTCCAGTGTCCACAGGGGGTAGGTGGGGGCGGGGCCAGCAAAGGCCTGGTGATGGGCGGGTCTTTGGACTGTCTGTCCATGCTGTCCGAGGAGTGCTTCGTGACGGGGGGGGAGGACGGAATGCTGGCGATGTGGAACGTGAACAAGAAAAAGCCGGTCGCTGTCGTCCCTGCCGCCCATGGGGGAAACAGTCGCTGGATTTCCAGCGTGGCCGCCATCAAAGGAACGGATTTGGTGGCCTCGGGCTCGAATGACGGTTACGTGCGGCTGTGGCGGGCCTCGACCACTCCTCAAGGACAAGGGTCCTCCTTGGAGTCGACCGGCGCGGCCCTGCTCTGTCCGGGGTATGTGAATGGGCTCGCATTCGGGCATTCAGGTTCGGTGCTGGTGGCTGCCTGTGGGAAAGAGCACAGGTTGGGCCGGTGGGCGCCCGAGAAAGGGGCGGTGAACGGCCTGTACGTCATGCGCCTGCCGGATGAGCGGATGGGGGAAGATGCTGTGGATGGGGGGGCGAATCCTGAAAGCGAGTCCGACGAAGACGAAGAGGAAGGTGGGGACGAGAAAGATGACGAGAAAACGGGGGAAGAGGAAGATGAAAGCGACGAGTGATTGCGGGGGAGAGTGTCTCGCCCAATTTTGTAAAGAATAGGCTTGCGCATTAGATTTTATCGCCCATCTGAATGCACTTTATCCCGTCGTTTCTTCTTTACAAGTATGTGTGATCCTTACATACATGCTATATTTTACAAAGCGACATGACTCGTCGCATAGTCGCCAGACTGAGGCGGATGAAGCGCCCTGTACAAGGCATCCTGCCGCTGGAGTGCCTCTTGGTAGGCAGCATGAGCATCCTGGTGGGGTGTATGTCGGAAAAGGACTTGCTCCTGCGTCGCCGCCTCCCGCAAAGGCTCTTCCTCAAACCTCCACTCCGCCATCAACGCCGCCACCCCCTTGGAGGTGGCCTCCCCCTGCTCCTCCAGGACCACCTCCAGGCCCAAGGCGTCAGCCAGAATCTGCCGCCAGAGGCCAGAGCGCTCCAAGGCCGTGCCACTCGCGCCGACAACCAGGTTTTGCCCCAGGTGCGGTCGCATCAGGCGGACTATGGCTGCTAATCTCAGGGCCACCGCCTCCATACCCGCCCGATACACGTCGGCTCCTGTCGTCTGCTTCGTGAGGCCCAAGATGCTGGCCGTGGCGTTCGGGCACCAACCGGGGGCGCGCTCCCCGCTGAGAAAAGGCAAAATCGTGAGTCCATGCCCCCCCGGCTGCTGCTTTCCCGCCAGAGACTCCGTCGAGACTGCGTTGGGTCCGACTCGAAAGGTCTCTGAGATCCATTTCAGCAGAGATCCTCCGTCAGTCAGCGCCCCTCCCAGCAAGAGTCGCCGGCGGTCGATGCGGTAACACCACAATCCGGGGGGAACGAGGGAGCTGCGGCCATGGTTGCCATCCTCGCCGCCAGATGGAAGCTCTTCTTCGGCAATGACGACGCGTGCGGCGGCGCTGGTCCCAATGGTGACAGCCAAGCGTCCCGAGTCACCGCACCCTGACCCTAGGTTCGCACACGCCCCGTCCCCTACTCCCAAGAGAAAACGAGCCTGAGATAGCTCAGGCCAGCGGCTGACGTAGGCTGGGGCAAGTTCGGCCCCGTGTGGACCTTGGTGATAGTCTGCTAGGTCGGGAAGCGAGAGACGAGGAACGGGGAGCATCGAGGTTAATGCTGCACTCCACTCCAGCGCGCGAAAATCAAGCAGTCCCGTCCAAGATGCCTCCGAGAAGCTGACGGGCAGATGCGTTGCTCCTGTCCATCGAGCCAAGCACAGGCTTACAAGCGTTTGCCATTTAGAGACCCGATTTACCAGCTCCGCCTCCTCCACCGCCAATCGCCACAATTGCGGGGCCGCGTATGCCGTGTGAATAGGCGCCCCTGTCACGTTGTGTAGCACGGCAGTCCCCCCTTGGATGCGGCTGGGGCTTGAGCTCTTGCTCTTCCCCTTGTCATCATCCGCGACGTCAGAGTCCCCGTCATCCTTTGACAGGGTAGTGGCGACTTCGCTGAACAATTGTAAGTATCGGTTGGCCATTGCCATCGCTGTGCTTCCCGATAATGTCTCCTTTTCACTACTTTGACCCCCTGACGGTTGATTAAATGGCCGCTCTAGGTGAGACGCGTCGTTCGATCGATCAGTCATACTTTGTCGCAACTTTCTTGCGTATGTTGCAGTGCTCGGATGCCTATCTGCGTATGTCAAGACAGGAGTGATGGGCCGCCCCGATCGGTCCACCCCCACCAAGTTCATCACAAACGAAGCGAAACCCACAACCGACACCAAATGCGCCAAATCCATCGCTCTAAGGCGGCACAGACATTCATCCACTGATGTTTCTACATCATGCAAAACTTTTTCGGCGTCGGCCGTGCCATCGATTTCGATGGCGTCTCTTTTAATCTGTGCGAGAGTACCGGAAACAAACGTGACAGAACGATCTACCCGCAAAACGTAGGCGCTGCATCGCACTGAGGAGCTGCCAATATCAACAGCTAGTCCAATGCAATTTTTAGAACCGTTTGTTATACCGAGCTCTTTTAAATAGCGTCGATGCTTCCATTTTTTGAGCGAGGAGAACGAGGCGAAAGCCGTTGCCAGCAACCCCAGTATACTTATGACTGCGCCGGCTGTGAACGCTCTGTGCTCTTTGCTGTTTAGGCTCACGCCTAGATGTAGCTGTCGTAGGGATAAAAGATGCATTGATAGCACTCTGTGTATGTGTGCGGGTAAAACGAGATTGTGATAAAAACCCGAGTGTCGGCAGCAAGTCCTGCATAAGCGAACCAGAAGCTACGAGCGGTGCTTGTTCAACAGCTTGAAGTTGCTGTCACACCGTGACGTTCCACTAAGTCCTCCTGTGTCCAAAACGTGCGCCGATCACGAAAGCCACATTCAAAGACGTGGGCTTATGGCTATATGCCTTACGGTTCTTCCACGACAAACAAAAAGGAAGCAGAAACAGTGTCCAGAATATGTTTCAATACAGTTTAAATAGTACGGCTTGCTAGCAGCATCTTGCTTGGCCAATGGGCCGACGTTATAAAAACACTTCGAGCGCTACGTCGACATGCAAACATTTATGTACAAGGCCATGCCTTAGAACTCTCTTGCAGCTATCTGTATGCACACTTGTCCTGACTTGCCATGCGGTCTTCCGCTTCTTCCAGGGGCACGGCTAAACTTTTGATGACAGCGGCGGCATGATGCTGCCTCCGCAAAGCCTCTACTTGCTGGAGCAACCGTCCGTCTTTCTCCTTCAAATTTACCAGCAACTGCTTTCGTTCGTACTGGAGCTCCATGATTTTTTCCATCTGTGCTCGCACCAAATCCCGCAGAGATTCCACCATCTCTGAAGCTCGTTCCATTTCCTCTTTGTCCGCTTGCACTTCTCGCTTTCGCTCAGTTGTCTCTACCTGCCTCAAAGCTTTCAGCCGGCGATTTTCACCTTCCACTTCAACCAATCGCCCTCGCAGTATGACTAAATCTCTTTCGATGTCTGAAATATGTTTTTCCAGCTTTTCAAAGCGATCGTCGGCTCGCCTTGCGGCCTCGTCCTTAGCCTGTATCGCCTTGGCTAAGACAGTCAACTTCGAAGCTGCCTTCTTTAATTGAGAGTTGGCACTCTGAAGCGCAAGCTCAGCTGCTGCAGTCCGTTGATCGTTTTCGGCAGCTGCAAGTTGTTGTTCTTCAAACTTCTCTGCCCATGTCCTTCTTTCATCTTCGCGTGTCGCGTTCACTTCTTCGACCTGCACCAGCTTGAAGAATAAAACCCTCATTTCCTCTTTTAGGGAGGCATTTTCACTCTCCACCTGCCGGTGAGACTGCATTGCCTGGTCTAGCCGTTTCTCAGCCTCTCGAGCTTTAGCTTCCCAGAGGTCATTTTCCGTGACACACGCCTTGAGCTCCGAGGCATGCTCAGCTTCCCTGATTTCAGCTGCTTCCCGCAGGGACAACACCTCCTCGCGCCAGTCCTGACCTACACTCTCGATTTCTCTATCGTGTTTCGCTTGCAAGGCTGCCCGTTGTGATTCCGCCATTTCCGCCTCGCGAGTCTTTGCCTTCAAGTCCCTGCGTAGAGTCGCGCATTCCGTCTGAAGCTCAGCCACCTCTTTTTTCGCCAGTCTGGAGGACAATCGTGTTCTGTGGTTCTGTTGGACAAGACTGTCGACGATGACACGCCACTCCAACCCATCGCCCCCCCCGTCCCCAAGCTGGCCGGCTTCGGCCTGAATGCTTGCCAGCAAACCCATCAGGTGAGACAGCAGTGACCGGTCGAGGCCTTGGTGCAAGGCGGCAGCAAGGACGTTTGATATCTGAGGACTGGTAGTGAGGATATATGGCCAACGCCAGGGATCACTAGCTTCAGTAAACGCTGTTCTGTTCAAGCTCCACGGCTGAAGGGCGCCTTCCTTTTCGCCATTGACTATGGTCACGAGCAATCGACACCCGATTACAACCACCTCCAAGCTCCCAACAGCTAGTGGGCTTTGCACAAGAGAAGGCGGCAGCAGCCGCGTTTGAGCCTGGGATGACTGGACGCCGGCGCCACGATTACGTCCGTTTTGAGCGGATGCCAGGTCACTGCCCTCCCATTCATCGACAAAACACGTGTGGGCCCACGCCACGACTATGCATCCCAGAACCCTGGCACTTATGCGGCGGACCAACTCTCGTCCTAACACTCCTGGCGCCGTGCTTCTGGTCGTGGAAGACGCATGGGAATCGTCAGGGGCTAAAGGAAGGGTCGGAGCATTCGCCAACCACCAAGCGAACGACAAAAGGTGACGCAAGTGCCATTCCAATTCTAGGAGACCTGTCACGTGGAAGGAGGGCCGCTTTGCCGTCAAGCCCTCGGCAATCCCGCCTTCACAGCAAACTTCCGCATCCTCCGCCACCGTCTGCAAAGCATGAGCAAGCCGATCTACCAGCAAGTCGCCAGTTAAAATTCCAGAAGAGGGACCCGACGCGTTTTGGTGTCGAGCATCCACATCCGGCTTTCCGCTGCGTGGAATGTTTTCTTGACACACCACGCGGGATTCGGGAGGGAGATGTGAGGACTTAGCTCGGCACGTAGGGGAACCTGGCTGCTCACACGCTTCCCGAACGGGTGTGAGCAGGACAAGCGACAGTACTCGCCACCGGCCGTCAACTTCCTCGTCCGGGTCATTCGACATGACGCGCTCTAAAAAGGAAGCAGCCTGGGCAGCGGCGGCCGTATGCCTGGACAGAGCAACCCTCACAAGACAGACTAGGCAAGGGGTGGCCCCCCTTTCATTTTCTCTTTTCGCAAAGAGATATTCTACCACACAACGGCGTCCCAAGGACGACTCTTGGAACATGACCCGCAGTGCCCGGATTAAGGCTTCGATCCTCCCCGAGAATGCGCCGTCTTCTCGGGCCTGCTCCACCATACAGCCTATCGTGGTCAAGGCTCTTGTCACAAAGCTGGGTAGGCCGTCACCCTCCTCTAATATACTCACGACCCACGGACTCGCCAATAAATCGCCCCAGACGTCAACAGCTGCACTCAACACATCCTCACTCCCCAACGCCCCCGTCCCGTTGGGAGGCAGGAGGCAGGAATAGATCATCTCGGTACTCTCCTGCACGTTCTTTCGGTCGAACACTTTGTGCTCCATCCCTGATTTTCCTGCAACCAGACGGCTGAGCATCCCCAGCGTGGCCAGGACCATATCCTGTGTGCCGGACGGCTCCCTTTGCGCTGAGACGACGAGCGACAGGAGGCTGTCAAGAAGGAGGTGCTCCTCGTGGTGATCGCTCGCCTGGAGAAAAGACCGAAAGGAGGGGCTGCCCCGGGCGGCATGCGCGAGCAAGTGCATGCTTGGAAGGAGCAATACGTTCGGATCCTCCTTGTTCCCCGCCGGGGGGGGGACCACGTCCCCATCCTCCTCTCCTGCCTGACCCCCCCGCTTCTCCCGATCATGGTCGGATGGATCTCCGTCCGCACGGCCATTTTCGTCATGTTCCATGTTCCTCAATGTTGTAGTGGCTTTCGCTTTCGATCCTCGCCGACGAACAGGAGACAGTGGTGCGGGCGAGGCGGCTGCCCTGTAGACTGGCCCTACCAGGCAGGAGTACAGTAAGCGATACTCAGCAGCCTCAATTTGCAAGAGCTGCTGCTGGGCCAAAAGACTCCAAAAATGCAGCAAAGATGCAAGCAGAGATCTTGGCAAGGGATGGTGGTCCGGAAAAATAGATGCCCCTCGCCTGGGCACGCCCACAGAGCTCCACTGTGCATAGGTCTGAAGACAGAACATCTGCATCGACACGCACGGCACCGACGGTCTACATCCGCGACTTTTTTCTTGCCACACCCGGAAAAGTAAATGCCTAAAGGAGGGATTCCCACGTATAAGGCCTGAAAGGCAGTCCATGGTACCACGCAGCAAAATTTGTTGGTGGGCTGGCGTGCAGGGATGTCGAGTTGTTGCTTCCAGCGTGACCCACAAAGAAAGCAACGCCGACGCTGCCTCGGCTTGGACACCACGGCATTCTTTGTACGCGAACGTCCACGCGCGCCCTGACGACGGCTCTTGTTCTGTTAAATTAGATGAGGACGTCACGTCTAGGAGCTGTGCGAGGAGTAAGTCGCTGAATTGATTTCGGCCATCCTCTAGCCCAAGCCCGAGAGGATGCGCGCAATCCCACGACCCTGTCGCCCCTTTCCCTATCGCGCCCAGATAGTCACGGATTGTCCTAGTTGCTTGTCCCAGTGCCATGGATGAAACGGGAGCTTTTGTGTATGGGGGCATTGTCAAATCGACTTGAAGGCTAGATGGCGATGCTTGGAAGAGGGAATTAAGAAATCATCCCTGCGCACATCTTCTGGAGAATAAAGGGTGAAAAATGATATGAAAAAAGTGAGTAATTTCTGTTCAATCATGAGTCAAAATGATGGGTACAAAAGCGATGCTAATGCACTCCGAGAATGCTGATCGAAGGCAACAAGGCACTCAGGAGGGCCACAATTCGGCATGAAACACCATAGGCCCCAAAATCATTATCACGAACTAGATGGACACGAGATTTGATTTTTTGGGTCAGTATACCTCAATTTCGCCTTTAAAATTACCACGATTGCGACATAGAGTCATCCTCCGGCCTGGCACTTTTCGCGCCCTAACGTCTTGCTTTTGTTGCCCTCTCCTCCTGCCTTTTGCCGCACTTCAGACGATTTGTCTAATGTCTTCCCATCCTTCTCTTAAATGTAGTCCTTCCAGGTCGTTACTTGCTCATTTCGAGCCTCTTCAAAAAGCGGACACGCCGACAAGGGAGGTGAAGGCGGCATCTACACGACCCGCAGCCCTCACTCCTTGTTCTTCGGCGAGCACAGACTGATTTTGGTTTGCCGCGACGATAAACCTCTACTATTCATCTGAAACACCACAGAAATGCTCCATAGAAGCAATGTTTTGTCATCCATCTCGTCTCCTTCATCTGACCGGGGCAAGGAGTCATTCCGACCAGAGCAAGCACCTCGACAGCCGCAGAATAGTAGAGCTGCTTTTCCCTGCACGACGCCCCCGGCTTCTCGAGCCTCAAACCCTACTCCGATACTATCCACACCAAAGGGCAATGAGTACATCGGTAAATTTTCTGCGGGAGGGCCTTTGCGCGCCGCAACGCTTAACACTTCTTTGTCCACTATCTATTCCCGTGGCCGGGCCGCCTCGCCTCTCCGTCCCAAAACAGTCGCTGAGGGAATAGGGAGTGAGGACGGAGGGAGGATTTACGCGTCCCCACATCTCGCGCCGCCGCCGGCTTCCGAAGACAAATATGTATTGCTGCATGTGCACTACGGATCTCGGGTTATTTTCCGCGGACCCAGGGGCGTGACATTAACCGCCCGTCCAGCGCCTAATAGCGACGTAAATAGCAGCACTGCGACGTCCACGCCAGCAGGCGGGCCGAACACGCCAGGGGGTGGGATGACAGTGGCAACGTGTGGGATGGGAAGCAGCGGCCAAAATGCGGTGTCGTCTTTCGCCGCTTGCACAGAGGGCCGGGGCGTGGGGGAGGCGCGCGAGAGCTTAACCCTAGTGAATTACCTGCGGCGTGATGACCGAGGGCCCATCGCATATGGAGCGAGTGTAGCCGTGCGCTGTTCCTGGGCCAAGGAAAAGTTCCTGGGTGTGCACAGCTCCACGGGTGAGGTGGGATTCTGGCGGACCTTGATCGGCGCGGGGGAGAAGTGGATTTTGATGCGGCCCGACCTGATAACTTCTGCCCGCAACCCGGGCAATAAAGGCGGGGAGACGGGTGCGGGCCCTCCAGCACCTCACTCTCAATCTTCTCAGCCAAGAATCCTGGGTTTTTCTCCGCAGGGACTTGCTGGGGACGCGCAGAGGGGGCAGGCGTCGGGGTGGGTGTCGGGGGGGGAATCGGTCGTTCTACAGGCCTTGTCCTCGCGCGAGGTCCTGCACGTGACGGACAGCGCCGAGTGGGGAACAAGCCTTACCCTCTGCGCGCCCGACATGGCCTTGTTGTCCCACGCCGCCTGGCTCATCACTCCTGCAGGCACTCCCCTCTACCCCTCCTGGAACCTGGAGCGGCCCTACCTAGCAGGTCCCTTTGCCCTCCACCCGCAGCGTCATCGGCTCTCTCCTTTGCAGGAGGAGCTCTTCAAAATATTGCCGCATGCAGCCAACCGGGAGGAGGCCCAGTACGCCCCTCGGCCATTGGGTGATTGTGGACCGGGAGAGCAAGAGAGGCTGCTGGTGGAGGACCTGCTCTGGGTCGTGCAAGGTTTTGAGGGAAAATACGTCAGAGCCGCCTCCCTCCCCTGTACCGCCGCGTCAATCATCCCGAATGACTTCCGCTTCGAGCTGGCAGAGTCGGAGCGCGAGAGCCTGGAGCCTGGGCTGAGTAGGATGGTGGAGAATTTCTTGCCATTGGGCGGGCAGTGCATGCGCCTCCGGAGGTTTATTGACAGGAAGCGGCGATACGACTACGGCATGGTGGCACAGGCCCTGGCGGCGGGTTTGCAAGACCTGTGGCTCAAGGGCTATGGTTTACTGCTGGCGCAGCTCGAATTCAAGCACAAGCAGCACCTCCAAGAAGGTAGGGGGGCCGGACACGGCCTGACACTGCAACAACTGTGGTTCCATTTGCAGCCCGCCTTGCGCAGTTTGGAGGGCCTTGATGCGCTCTGTCAAGCCGTAGGGCAAACCAAAGGCGGTGCCCTTCTAAACAAACTTCGGGCAGCCGGCGCTGGCTGTGGCGATGACAGGAGCGCACAGACGCACGCGTACCTGTTGGAGAAGGCGGCGGGCCCCTACATGGCCATGCTGGAAAAATGGATTTGTCGGGGGGTACTGGAAGACCCCTATGGGGAATTCATGGTGAAAGAGGAGCAAGGCTTGTCCAAGGAAAACGTGCAGGAGGATTTCAATGCCGAGTATTGGGACGCGCGCTCCACCATTTGTGCGGAGCATGTCTTCTCTGTGCTAGAGGAGCACAAGCCTCGCATCTTGACGACAGGCAAGTACTTAAATGTGATCCGGGAGTGCGGTCTCGACCCTGGACTGGGCCTGGAAGATCAGGGAAGCAACCATAGCGGTGTCGATGACCGCAATTCGGAGAATCTATCAGCCGCGACTTCTTTGATTCCTAAATTGCGCTTCTCTGAGGGCAAGGCTGCCTTGGGAAAAGCTATTGACGCAGCCTACCATCGCGCTTGCAAGCTGTTGTTGGATGTGGTGTTGCGGGAGCATCGGCTTCTCGCTCGGCTGGCCTCCATCAAGCACTATTTTTTACTTGACAAGGGTGATTTTTTCGTGCATTTTATGAACACCGCGGAGAAGGAACTTTTGAGGGGTGTTTGGGAAGTGTCTTCCTCGCGCCTGGAGGGGTTGCTGCACCTTTCCATCCAGATGTCCGTCGCCTCCAACGACCCGTACAAGGACGACATCAGCGGCACTTTCTCCAAGAAGACCTTGATCGAGCACCTGAACGCCATACACAAGTCCGATCGGTTCGGAAGTGTTCTCACCGGTGGAGACGGCCTGAACACATCCTTGTCAGGTGCTGCCAGCGCGGGTCGCGGATCGACATACCTCTCTATGTCCAGTCACGTGCCGTCTTCGTCCTTCTCGTCGGAGTCCCCAGAGACCGAACTACCAGAGCTACCCGATCTCCTTGAACACGTGAACATCGATTCAGCCACTTCCAGGGTAAAAGACCCCCGGAATCATCCATCTGAACTCAGGGGCATCAAGGCTTACGAAGCATTCATGCTGGAAACGCAGGTCAAGTGGCCCCTTTCCCTTGTCGTCTCTCGCCGAGCCGTAACCAAATATCAGCTCCTGTTTCGACACCTTTTTTTGGTCAAATTTGTCGAGCGCCGGCTTCACACGGTGTGGGCTGAGCAGCAGAGTACGAAAGAGCTGGATGTCCGAAGGGCTCTGGGACTCGCCTTTTGTGTGCGCCACAAGATGCAACATTTCCTGGCCACCTACATATATTACATGATGTTCGAGGTGGTGGAACCGCACTGGCATGATTTGCAGACTGCCTTGCGGACAGGCGAAGGAGTGGAGCACCTGGACGACGTGATTAGGATGCATCAAGAATTCCAAGACTGTTGCCTGAAAGAGTGCCTGCTCACGGATCAGTCGATACTGAAGATCTTGAATAAGATTCTTGTGGTCTGCTTGTTGTTTGTTGCGTACATGGAACAGGCTACTCAAGAACTCTCTGAAGCGGCGGCTCGTGTGCAGTACCCGGGCAGTAGCAGCAGCAGCGGCAGGAGGATGGAGGTGGAGGATTTGGGTGGCGATGCCCTCTTCATTCCTGCAACTGATGGAGAATCTCTCCAGAAACGTGGCAATAGGTCTGTAAGGCGACACGAAAATTCAGGCAAAGCTCGACGGGAGAGAATGGCGCGACAGACAGCCGAGGTACAGGCACGTGCTGCAGCAAGCGGCTTTAGTCCTGCAATGGAGGCTTTTGCGAAGAATTTGGATTTTTACACGGAAGACTTCATGCGTCGGCTTTGGGAGGATTCCCGGTCACAATACCAGTCTAACCACTTGTCCAACCTTCTCGGTCGCCTTGATTACAATGGCTACTTCTCCGCCAAATTTTCTTGAACTGGTTTACCGGTATCAGGACTATTGCAGCCACAAATTCAAAGCATTTTGTTTGATGAAAAAAGAACCATAGCTGAAGCCCAATGTACAAGTATCTCTGTATCGATGCAACCAAAGGAAATCAAAAGAACAAGCCATCCTTTGGCACAAAGATATTGTGTTGTGAGTCATAGTCCTCCGCTGCTTTTACGTTCCGCTACGAACATATCCGAGCACGACGCGACGTCACTTGCTTCAAGCGTAGCAGTCTTTCGCAAGTCACGAACGTCTCTGGTAGTGCATTCAGAAACGAAGACCGGTACCTTGTGGCACTATAATGACATTCCTAACTGGCTTCAAGGTGTTTGCGACTGTCCACGGTATGTCTTTCGAAACGGGTCTCACAGATTCCGTTAGCCCCTTCCAAAAGCGCGGACGAGGGCTGTGCCGTGGGTGGACTTTTGCCGATTTCCACATCACCCTCTGTGAACGTGGGATTTCTTCAAAAATCAAAAATAATCCTTTTAACACAAATGTAATCAATTATAGCGATCCCACGGGATGGAGGAGACCCTGGGCGCGACGGCAGCAACCATCCATGGCGCCTTATCGAAACCGGATGGGAAAACAGCCCGCAAGGAGACCCTCTTAAGCCAGCTAAACTCATTTCTAAGTGCCGACTACGTATCCGATTGGGCTTACTACGGCTTTTGGTTCGTATTTTGGCTGTTCATGCCTTATGTCGTGCTTGGCGGGATCGTGTTTATGGCTTTGTATGACGCTGTGACGTGCAAGGGCAATCGGAAGCCGGTAGGGCCTGTGCTCATTACTGGGTGCGACTCGGGTTTTGGCAGAGGTCTGGCGCTGGCTTTGAGTGAATTAGGCTGGAATGTATATGCCACGTGTATGACAACTGATGGTGTGCATTATTTTGCGAAGAACGGGAAAGTAACAGCTTTACGCATGGATGTGACAAAAGAGGAGGATGTGAGAGCTGTGATGGCCAAGGTTGATGCGGCGCATCCCAAGGAAGGGCTCTACGCCTTGGTCAACAACGCGGGAGTGGATCGTTTTGGGACCACGGACTGGTGTGATGTTGAGCATTATCGATGGCACATGGAAATAAATTTCTTTGGACACGTACGCATGGTGAAGGAGGCTCTACCTTTACTGAAGAGGGCTGCACGGCACAACGATTATCATTCCTCCCGAATCCTCAACATCACCTCCTTCAGCGGTCTTCTACCAGGTCTTTTCATGAAATCGGCTTACGGGGCTTCGAAACACGCGGCCGAGTCTTGGTCCAATTCCTTGCGTATGGAACTCAGACACTTCGGCATCCAGGTCTGTCAGGTCAACCCAGTTTGGCACCGAACAGAGATAGCACATTCACAGCGCGATCATCTTGTTAAAATATATGAGTCCCTGTCGGGGGATCTCCAGGCCGATTACGGTAAGGAATATTTCTTGAAATTGGCCGATGCTGCCTACAGCGGCCGGCAGAGGCACACCTGGGAACCGGAAAACGTAGTTAAAGCCTTGGTCAGCGCTGTAACAGCAGAGCGGCACAGACCACAACGTGTGGTGGGCATGGATGCAACTTTTTACATGGTTCCTGTCATGATGCTCCCCCGGCGAATTATCAATATGATTTACGACCGATGGGCCCTGGCGGCGGCCATCCCCGCGGGCGCCCTCTCCAAGGGTTCCCCTACCCAAGTCTAGTCGCAACTACTATGGGGACAATACGAGGTGTCGAATATGTGGAGAGCGAGGAGAAAATGCCTCACAAAGCTCAGACGAATGACGTACAATATTGCACCGAGCGAGACTCGTTGCGCGGAAGGAGATGGAAGTGCACAGCCGTCGTAGGACTCATTGTGAATGTAAAATACAAGCTAGAATGGACAGCCTCTGCATCAAGAATTCAATAAATATTGAATGGGATCTATAACTACATAAGATGAAAGAACTCTGAAATTGCCAACGAGGACGGTTACGTCCAGCATGCCTCGCGGGAGGAAATCTACACAGTTCTTTTAAACGACACGCATCTCATTCCCCTCCAGAGCTGCTCACAAGTTTACGTTCCTGCAGTCCTCTCATCACAATCAAAATATCAACATGTAGAGAAGCCAAAGATGTAGCATGAAGAAATACGTCGTTCGAGCTCTGTGTTCATCGATGTGAATCAGCACGTGCTCCTCGACCCAACGTGTCTGCTCTGGGTATCTACGGCGCACCTGACTCAAGGCGTTGTCGATCGCAGGAGGGAGGCGTGCTAGTAGAGGATATCGGCGGTAAAGCGGGGCTGTAAACGACTCCCGGACCTCTTCGTTTTCGAGAAGTTGCTGGGACTCTAAATCGACACCTCCGTCCCCTGTGGCTGTCGCTGCCTTCAGGCCGCCGCCTCGTTGTACCACCACGGACGGATGCAAACTGGACGACGCGTTCAGCACCTCTTGCCGTGCTTGGTCTCGCACACTCTCAGCCACGCTTAGTCGGCGTTCGAGCTCATGTACGATTTCCTGATTCTTTTGTGCGGCAAGTGTAGCCACCAGCTCGCCCTCAGACAGGCGTGTTTCCAGTTCTGTGATGGTGGAAGACAGGGCATTTGCTTCCTTTTCCTTGTCAACAAGACGCTGCTGGAGGCTAGCCATTTCCTCCGCCTTTTGAACATCCTCTCTTGAAATTACGCTGGTGGCTTCTGCTGCCTTTGCCGACTCCACTGCAGTTTCCTTTTCGGCGAGGGCTGCGGCGAGTTCCGCTATCTCGCCTGCTTTAGCGTCCAGTGCCGATTGCAAGGCATTTGCAGTGGTTTGAATTTCAGATACCGTTTTTTCCGCCCGTTGAATATCCTTGTGCAAAAGAGTATTTTCCGCATCCCTTCCCCGGACCGATTCCTCCAGCTCCTTCGCATGGTCTTCCAAGCGTACGCGCTCCTCACGAAGACATGCCAGCTCTTCGCGCAACTCCTCAGTCTGTCTGCGTGCGCCTTCCATTTCTTCTGCGCGATCAGCTTGCAGGTCATGGATATGAGCATTTAAACGCTTGAACTCCTCAAGGTCGCGTTTCCGCTTTTCCCGGAGGCGTTCCAGTTCCCCCTCGACTTGATCAAGGCGGACTCCCTTCTCGCTAAGGGCCTCAAGCTGGCTCTTCATTCGGAATAATGCCGTCTCATGCGCGACCGCTGCTTCTCCTTTCATCTTATAAGTTTCTTTCAGCTCTATTTTCAATTTCTCCAAATCATCCTTCTGACAGTCGGCCTTCTCGACTAAAGCAGCCTTCTCCTCTTGCAATGCAGCGACCTCCTGTTCAGCTGCCAACAATCTATCTGCGCTTCCTCTCACTTTCTCTTCCCATTCTACTACTTGCCCCTGCGCCTTCTCTTCCAATGTGCGGATATGGTCCTCCAACCCGATACGGACAGTGTGGAATTCATTTTCCACAGTTGCGGCCCTTTTCGCGGCTGCCATTGCTGTCGCGTTCTCTTCTGCAGTTTTCCGCACCTGCGTTTCAAGGTCGTGGATGCGATCTTGAAGCTCTACTATCTGGGTAGCTTTCGCTACGTCCGCTTCGCGACTTTCAGCAAGTGCAGCGACCGCGTCATTCAACTCCTTCTCTAGACGGCCCATCTCCTTCTTGGCTTCCTCACTGGCCTTTGCTGAGTTCAGCGCAGCCACTCGCTGCTCCTCAGATTCTTGCAGTTTCGCCTCTAGTTTATTTTTCGCGTCTTGAGTCTGGGCGAGACTCGTCTCTGTTGCATCCTTGCAAGCGACCACGTGCGCTAGTTCAGCCTGCAGGCGCTCGATTTCTTGGTGAATCCCTGCTTCTCGGGCGGCCTCCGCCACACGGACCTCGAGCTCGTCAAGACGGGCCTGTAGGCTTTCCTTTTCCATCATTTCTTGCCTGAGGGCGGAGTGTATCGATTCCTTCTCGTCTGCGGAGGCCTTTAATTTAAGGCGTAAATCTTCCTCGGTAGCCACTGTGGCTTTCTTTGTCTGGGAAAGTGAATCGTCGAAGTCATGGATTCGCTCTTTCAAGGTCTTTATCTCCTGTCTCAGTTCCTCTGCAACGGCTCCCTGAGTCTCACTCGCCATCCTTGACTCCTTCAAATCGGCCTCCAGCCGCTCCCTCTCAGCTTCCGCGGCCATCCTGGCTGCCGCTGTCGCCGTGGCTGCATGCCTTAGCTCCTTCTCCAAGTCCTGTATGCGCGCCCGCAGCAGGCTCTTCTTATCCTTCCCTTTGCCCACACGGTCGCCGTTGGACCCATGTGCCGTCATCACCGCCTTGGCCTCTGCAAGCTCATCTTCCAAGCCTTTCATTCGGCTCGCTTGCTCTTCTAGCGCTGTTGCAACCTGATTTGCAGCCTCGTCCTTCAAGCGAGCCATTTCCGCTTCCATTGCCGAGATCCGGGTTCGAGACGCCTGGCACTCCTCATCACGCTGAGCTTCGGCACCCTCCAACTGGAGCCTGAGATCGGCAAGGGAGGCATCTCTTGCCACCAAGACAGCAAATTGGTCCTTTTCGGCTTCGATCCTCGTCTCCATGTCCTCCCTTTGCTGCTTCTCGAGGAGCTGGACGCGAGAAAGCTCGGTTTCCAGACTTTGAATGTGTGCCTCACGGGCAGCCAGCACGTCTTGATGGCTCGTGGCCGCCCTCTCTGCATGGGCAATCGCGCGCTGGAGGTCAAGTTCCAAGGCACAAATCCGCGCGCCTTGCTCTTGGTGCTCCTTCTCCCCTTTGCCCGCCTCAAGGGCGAGGGTCTGGATGCCGTCCGACGTCAACTGTGCCACTCTCTCTTCCCGCTCAAGCGTGGCCCCGGCCGAAGCTGCTATATTCTCCGATGCTTCCCTTACATCTGCAAGCTCTTTTTGAGCCGCCTGCATTTGAAGCCTTGCCTCCTCCACTTTCGCCCGGGAATCATCCGCCAGGCGCTCCTGCTCTTTCCTGGCCTTCTCCAACGCGGTGGTCAAGTGATGCACTTCAGCTTCTTTTCCCTCCTCAAGTTGGGTGACGCGTGCCATCCACTCTTGCACCTCCTTCCCTTGAGTGCGCATCGCCGCGGACATTCGCTCCACCTCTGCCTTCAAGGCCTGCGTGGCAGCGGCCCTCCTAGCCGCCTCCTCCTCAGCTTTACTGACTTGCGTATGCATTTCTGCCATCTTCTCCTCAGATTCCCGGACCAAAGCTCCTAAAGCATTTTTTTCTGCCTCGAGAACTTCTGCCAATTCCTCCATCTCCGTCAAGGCGTGACGCAAGGCCTCTGCCTCGGCTCGGAGCCGATCTGGATCTTGCCCCTGGTTCGGGTCCGCGCCGCCGGTGCTCTCCTTGCCATCTTTCTGGAGCGATCCATGCGCGGTTGATTTGTCGTAAAATTTATTGTAGTACCCGCGGTCCAGGTCGCATTCCTCGTCATCGACGCTGCCGGTCGAGGTGGAGGCCGCCATGAAGCCACTTCCAACTTTTGTTAAGCTACTTGCCGCCATCGAAAAAGAGGAAAATGACATGGGAGACGAGCGCTTGCGGGATTCGACAGAGTGAGAGGTGGCTCTATATTGGCCAGTAATGGAGCTGTCGGCGTGATAATTGTAGCTTGTGCATTCTTTATCGTCGAGATTGTAAGGTGATGGGCCTTCCTCCATACCAGGGGGCACCAAAGCCTCTAACGAGCCTCCTTCGTCGCTCAGGCGTGAATCTACTCCGTCAAGCAGCTGCTCTGCTTGTTCCAAAGCTGTCCCCATGTTTTGTTTGACATTATTCAGCGTTTCACTGAATGCACCTTTCAAAATTTCGAAGTTCATGATGACGGGCTTGGGAATTGAGATGCTCTGGAGGGCCTCAGAGATGGGCCCGAAACGAGGCACCTCGGCTAAAATATCCCTCCTGTGCCTTGATCATACGCATGAATACAAGTAAGAATGAATAAATTTAGAGTCCTGGACCGTGAAAAGTGGTTTAAGGTGACAGATGACGCATTGACTGCGCAAAAGACAGTGTGGTATCTGTGTATGGGATCACGAAGTCAGGGGGCCTCGACGGTTTCTTTGTCAGGCATAGTTTGTTGAACTCGCGAAGCCCGAGTCGTGACAAGTTCAGGGCACAATTCATGAAAAGCGGTGTTTCATCATCCGGCTGAAATTACACAGACTTGCTGACATGGAGACGAGTAAAGGAGAACATCTATTTCGGTCTTCCATCGTGAGACATTAAGTAGACACGTGACATGGTAGCAAGATCGAAATTACCCGGAAAAACTCTTCATGTACAGGTTTTGAAGGATTCGCAGGGTTTCTAATTTTTATGTGCGTTCTCCTTGGTGATAAAGTGTAGACCGCTTGCGAGGAATGTATAGTTTGACGACAGATTTGCGCCCTCACACTATGTTTTTTTCGTCCAGTGTATGGCAATTTGTCTTCTGGATGTATTTGCAAGTCTTTTCCTAATTTCCCTGACATTGTCTTTCCTCCTGTGAAGATGAACCAAAGATTTTCTGACGAATGAGGACCTCGTGGGCGTGCCCTTAAAAAATAAACCACCTCATCCCCACTCAAGGCATTTTTCAAAACGTCTTTACCCCTGAAGAGAACAAATTCAATTCTTGATTCTCTCGCAGCGCGGATTTATCCTCCCGCAAAGCGCATTACTTTCCAGTCTTTTCGATCGATATTTTGTTGCTCACAATTGCGAAGACGCGAGAATGGTTGCCCCCCCCATTTCCAGTCCTTTAATTTTGACGCCATCAGGACTCCAGTATGAATATAGCGACGTGTGCCCCCACACATCATTCTACCCTTCCTTGCCTAACAGAATCGTAAATATATGACCTTTGATGAAAGCCATTCCGTCTTCTCCTTGTTGTGCCCATAAGATAATTAGAGGTCGTCTACTGTGCGAGCTAGCAGAGCATTTGACTCTTCCGCTTCCAGAGCGCCACCGAACTCTTCGCCATACGTCGATACTCTTTCTGCAAAGGTTTACAACGATAAGGGAGAGATGCCTCCATCTACCCTACTCGTCGGTCCTCTTCCAAAGCCTGTTCGGCTTCGAAACAAGAACTAGGACTCCTCGCGCGGACGTTTCTAAAGCGTTTTAGCAGCCAGGCGCCCGCAATATCCTATTTTTTTAATATATCAGTCTCGATATTTGAGTGACTAACCACCCTGGTAGCAGCTGTTGTCATTCGTTGCCCCGTTGACGCGGACATTCAATCTGGGGGCGTTTCCCCTGGCTTTTTTCTGCCTTTGTTTCACGTAAGATCCTAATAATATAATATGCTTTCTCCATACCAGGACAAAAATTTTCTGCATCGCTTGATATACTACTTCTTCTAGAGCACAGGATACAATTCCTCGATCTGTATTCCTTATTTCTCTCCCTCATATAGCATTTTTTTCCCCTCTTCCATAGAGCACTCAATTTAGGCTGCTCGTGTTTTCGGCTACTTTTTTCAATCCTTCAGGCCTCTTCATCAGTACGCGTACATGTAGCATATGCCGTGCCGACCCTTCAGGGTAGACCTGCTGATGCCTGTTCCTTTTGAACCAGCATTTCCTCCTTTGCTTCCTCCGTCAAGTCTTCATCCTGGTCCCTCAAGATATCCTCCTCAATCTGAAGGAGGGTCCTTTCTTGCTGCACGTAGCTCTTGAATGCATCGACGTTGTCCATTTGTGTCCGGACCCTGGAAGCGTGGCGGATGATTTGCTTGAACGCGGACACCTCATGCAAAGTCTTGGCCGTGGACCGGGCCCCGCCACGGCAAAGGGCGGGAAGCATGTCAAAGAAAATGGAGGAGTAGACAAGGTTTATTTCGTATTTGAAACGCTTGCTCATATAGGCGCGCATGTCGGCCACAGTGGCGTTGCGGTCAAGGGGGCGACCAGTCTTCCCTTCGACCCAGTCAGCCAGGGAAGACATGGGCAAGCCCGTCGACTCATTGGTGACAAAGTAACGAACGGCCGTCCCTTTGGCCGAGGTGGGGATATGCCGCATGTGCCGGACCACGAACTTTGCCGCGGCGTCCGCTGAGATGACGTAGAGGACATGATTGCCCATCTCTGTGGAGGGGAAGAGGCCGGAGTCCTGAATGCACTGCATAAACCGAACGAGGACCAGGTCTTTCGCGTAGGCGGTGCCGAAGCGACCCTTCATGTTCGGCGTGATGAACGGGAGCCGATAGATGAAGCAGCGAAGATTGTAGTGCCGGGCAGCAAACTGTAAAATGTCCTCCGCCTTTCGCTTCACGTCGAAGTACGGCACAGGCCGCAGGATATCTCGATCCTGGCGTTCAGCGTTTTCGATCGCCGTGAGCGAGGAAGAGGACAGATAGTGGATCGAGGCTCCCGTTTTGCGAGCCATGGCGATCACGTTCATCAGCCCGGAGATATTGGTAGGCACCAAGTCCGCGTCCATCGCCCATTTCAGCGAACCACCCGAGTGCACGATGGTGTCGACAGAGGCCGCTAATTCGTCGTAGGCGGGACCTTTCATGCCAAAATCCTTCTTGGACACGTCTCCAGTCACGGGTATGATGTGCTTGGCAAAAGAATCTTTCCACAAGGCTAGTTCACGCATGCTGCGCTCGATTTTGATAAGCCCGCCTTCAGTAGTTGCCCAAGGTCCCACACAGTACACCGTCCTCGCACCACCCTTGATCAAGTAGCGGAGCACGTGTGCACCATTCAAATACTCAGCGCCAAAAAGCAGGACGGAGGAAGCTCGCAGGCTGTTCAGTCGCAAAAGCTTGGCGGGTGGAATATGCTTGATGCTGTCCGCGCGTTCAAAGCGGGAGGAAATCATGCTGTTCATCTCAGCCTTGCTGTGAAGGACGTGCAAGTCCGCCCCCTGGTCTGCGCTGGACGCATCAGCTTTCCCGTTGCCCCCGCTACGGGCCTGGAGCTTGAAGATCATCTTGGCCACGTCTTCCAGGGTCATGTCGGGCGACATCTTCACAGCGTCCATCTCCACGTTGAAATGCTTCTTCATTCGCCCGCCCAGCTCCACGAAGCCCAGGGAGTCAAGGCCCAAGGCCGTCAGCTGGGCTGTGACCAGGACGGTCGTCACGCCGGTGATGGAGCGGATTTCGTCGGCCAGGAAGGCAGCGATCTCCTTGGCGCTCATGAAGCTGTTGGAAGCAGCCACCGCACCCAGCGAGATGGCCTCGCCGAGCTGGTGCGACCATGCCGCCTGAGAGGGGAACATGTCGCGGGTCTGCTCCTTGAAGAACATCGTGACGATCGGATTCATCCCCACCATCAGGCCCGTCTCGAGCATCTCCATGGCCCTGGTGGAGCTCATAAACTCCATGCCCACTTTAAGTTGGAACTTCCGGGCGCTTAGGTTGTTTTTGAGGATGCCGACGTCCGAGAGCGAGGCCATGTTGAAGGCGGCGGCCGCCAAGCCCTGGGAACGGCGATAGCGCATGAGGGCATCCAGGTAGGCATTGGACGCGGAGTAGGAGGCCATGCCGGGCCCGCCTATAAGAGCGGCGATGGAAGAGACACAGACGAAGTTCTCCAAGTGCATGTCCAGGCTATTTTCGTGCAGGAACCAGGCTCCACGTGCCTTGCAATCCGCCACTTCCACGTAGTTCTCGGGTTTCATCTCTGGGAGGAGCACATCCACGCTAACGCCGGCTACATGGAAGATGGACTTAGTGGGCGGGGACATGGCCTTTGCCTTGGCGCACAGGGCTTTCACATCCTCTTCCTTGCCTGTATCGGTCGTCACGACCTCAAGCGTGACGCCCGGGTTCTTGGTCAGGTCTGAGAAGGATGCTTTGACCTTCTCAGTGTTGGCGGACCGGGTGGTGATAAGGAAATGCTTGGCGCCATGGTCGAACGCGTAGCGCACCATCGCCGACCCAAAGCCTCCTGCCCCCCCCGTGATCAAATAGGTGGCATTTTCGTGGAAAATGTTCTGCGGCTTTTCTACGACCACGGGAAGGGGCTCGTAGCGGGCTGTCTTGCCCTTGTCCACCTTGGTGTAGTTGGTCAGGACAATTTTCCCGACGTGTTTACCCGTCTTCATCAGGTCCAGCGCCTCCTGCATCTTGTCCATGGGGAAGACTTGCGTGGGGATGAGGTCGTAGTTGCCAGCCTCGAAGTTTTTCCCCACCTCGATGGCCACTTCTGTTGCGAGCGTTGGGTTGTCGAGCACCATGCGGTCCATGTCGATGGCGAAGAAGGAGATGTTCTTTCGGAAAGCCAGCAGGTCCAAGCCGTTGTTGTCGAAGATGTCCATCTTTCCGATCTCCAGGAACCGCCCCGAGGAGCGCAGCGCCTGGATGCCCAACCGTTGGTGCTTGCCCGCCAGAGAGTTGAGGATGACGTCCACACCCTTACCGTCGGTCTCGCGCATAAGGTCATCGAACCATTCCGTGCTGCGGGAGTTGAAGACGTGAGTCACCCCCATGTCCCGCACGAGCTGGCGCTTCTCCTCCGAACCCGCGGTGGCATAGATGGTGGCGCCTACATGCTTGGCGATCGAGATCGCTGCGTGCCCTATTCCACCCGCGGCTGAGTGGATGAGAACCGTTTCCCCCTTGCGGATACGCGCCAGATTGATAAGAGCGTGGTGTGACGTGTTGTACACCGACTGAATGGAAGCGGCGTCTTCGAAGCTCATTTTGAGCCCACCAAAGGGCACGACGCGGTAGGCCGGCGCATTCAGACGGTTTGTCAGGCAGCGGGGCTCGTTCAGCAGCACCTTGTCGCCTACCTTGAGGTTCTTCACGCCCGACCCGACCGCTGTCACGACTCCAGATGCCTCCAAGCCCAAGTTCTTGCCGTAGAAGGAAGCCTCGTACGATTTCTCGGGAAGCAAGGAGAGAGCGATCATCACGTCCCGGAAGTTCAAGGCCGCGGCGTAGACATCCACGGTGACTTCGTCCGCCTTTGGCGCCGGGAGTTCCTGCAGACGGAATTTAGCACCAATCTTGCCGGGCGTCGTCTGCTTCTCCACGTCGGCGAAGAAAGAGACTTTCGTGTTGTTGGCCAGGACGGAGTCAGACCGCGCCGCTGCCTTGTCGACTGTGTTGAAGCGCGGCACCAGAACCTCGCCGGCCTCTGACACGGCGTACGTCATCTCAGCCGCGTTTGCCAGCACCAGCTGAGCTAACGGGCCAAGCCCTGTCTCAGTATCTGCTAGATCGACATGCTTTGTAGCCACGCCATTGAGCTCAGACTTAAGGACGGTAGAAAAACCTTGAATTACACCTTGTGCCGGCTTAATTTCTCCCATATAGACTCCATTTGTCACGAGCCACAAGCTGCTAGGCTTCTCCGTGCATTTCAGGAGGGCCTGCGCCAATTTGAGCAAACGACCAAAGGCGGCCTCCCCGACCTGAGATCGATCATTCAGGCCCGCCAAGAAGACGACACCCTTGAACGGCAAAGCCCCTAAGCCTTCTTCAACGGCGGTGCTACTGTCCGTTGTGATATCCGAGAAGTCGGACTCCTCACAGGAGGAATCCGAACCCACAAGACCGTTGATGGCTGACTCGTACTCCTCCACCGAGGAGGAATCGGTAAGAGACCCCCCTTCTCCTACCACGATCACCTCGGCCACGCAGGCTGAATTCAGAGCCCCAATGCGACGGCGCAAGTCAGTGCCAGCCTGAAGATGGTCCGCGACCACCAGGTAGCGACCCGCCTGCACCGTTGGCAGTCCTTTAATAGTGCCCACAAGTAAGGAGTCAGCAGCGAGGGTCTTGAAACCCCCCGAAAGAGCGAGTGCATCGGTCCATTCATCCCGGGCATTCTTGACTTGATCCTTGACGTCCGCAAAAGGCAAAGCTGCGGTCGAGACCTGTGATACCAGCGTCACCCACAGGGGAACGTCGATCAAGCCCCTGACGAACACTTGCGCGCTGGGGGCCAGGAAAGGCGCCAGGTACAAGATGGCGTTAGACGGAGCCTTGGCCGATTTCCCCTCCGCAAAAGCCGCAGAGCCAGTGCGAATCCATTCATTTAGCACCACTGCATCAAATGTGATATCCTTCAGCTCCTTTTCCGGTTTCTCGCTCATGAGAACGCGGCGAAGGAGGACATTGGGGGCGCGTTTGGCGATTTTATTGGCCAGCGACATGAGAAGGCCAGCGTTGAAGGAGCCCACGAAGACTTCCACTGTGACGCAGGTCGGAAGCTCCAGGAGGGACAAGGCCTCAAATACGGTGTGTACGCGCTCCTCCGCCAGCTCGAGGATACGGAAGACATAATTCTTGCCTAACACCTCTTGGTTTGCTAGGATGAGCTCTTTGAGGGCTGCAGCCACGCGGGCAGCTTCCGAGACCTGGAAAGTGGATGTGGCAATCAGCTCCCCGACATCCTCGCCTGTGAGCTCCAGAGGCTTCTCCTCCTCATTCGTGGCGAGGGAATCCGACGCTACGCTCACGCTGGGCTTAATCTTGGCGGCGATTGCCTGAGCCAAACCCACTCCAATCTCATCGAGACCGCCAGCCTTGGGGAATGCTGGTGCCGCAGAGGAGACTCGAGAAGGCGTGCCCTCGCGCTCGATCGCCTCACGCACCTGCTGAGAGAGCGGAGGCTTGACCGGTCCACGAGGCTTGCGGCCGTTCGTAGAAGCGGCAACATCGGCAGCAGCAGCCGCTACCGCTTCAGGACTCAAGACGCCTGTGGCTTCCAGCTCTTTCACCAGGAAAGACGTCAGATCCTCGTTTTTGGCGGCCGTCCAGGTGGAATCATCAGTGGCGGCGGCAGGTGCCGCTTCAATGGCGAGGGGAGCCTTCGCAAAGGCAGCATCGTATGGCTGCCAGAGGAGGTTGCAAAGCTTGTAGTTGTCGATGATCGAGCCAATGATGGAGAAGAAGCCTTGGATGTACATGATGAGCGTTCCCAAACTGTCGTAGACAGCAAAGTCGCCAATTTTCTGCTTCCGCCCGATCACCATGCGGCTCTTGTCCGGAATTAGGTGCACGTAGAGCTCGTCCGTGGCAGGCTGGCGCAGGAAATGGCCCGCATCAAAGCCCCCCGCGTAGTAGACGGCAGAATCGTCGGCCAGCATGAGCAAGGGGTGGATGACCGAGTCCAAAAACTCGACGCCGAACACCCCTCCGGTCTGCACCCATCGTCGATTGTCATACTTGATCTTAGCGAGGATTGTCTTATCCGCAGGATCCAGATGTGCGGATTGGATGAGCTGAAAGCCATTCAGCCACTCCATGACACCCTCCACGCAATGATGCCCATAGAAGGCCTCCTTAGAGACGTGCTTGCAGTCAGAGTGCAGATCAAGGAGTTCCTTGAGGCCCGCCTCTCCGATGTCTTGCAGCTTCAACCCGCCCATGATCCCGTAGGCCTCAGGCTTGAAACCCTTGTATATGGAGCCGTCCTTCTCCAGGAGCTTGGACTTGATCGCCAAGCCGGTGCAATGCGTCACGTAGACCGGATCCTCATCTGCCTTGTCGCGGATAGGCGCCGAGCGGACCTCGAAGGAACGAATGTCATCCTTGACATCGCTAAAGGTGAGGCCAATCATGGAGGGGATCTCACCCTTGGAAGCGACAGGGATGCGGCACATGGCCTTGAATTCCACGTTGGCGAGGGTCACGGGGTAGGTACGCGATGCCTCCAGCGCCATCTCCACAAAGAACATCCCGGGAAGGATAGTCTTCCCGCCCATGCGATGACCGAGCATGCCCTTGAACGTGCGGTCCGACACCTCCACCAAGAAGGCTCCGTCGAAGAACCGTTGCTTTCCAGCCACAGGTCCGTCGTGAAACTGCCCAAAGCGCATGTCGAAGCGCATGGTCGGCAGAATTTCATAGAAGGCTTTCTTTATGAATGGATGCTTGGGCATGTCTTCTTCAAAACAATAGTTCATAGCCGCATACCAGGGCTCGAGGTCTAACTCGGCCCCGCGCTCGAACAGGTTGCCAAGCGCCTCCAAGAAACGCAGCGCGCACGGGGCCCCTTTTTTCAGCGTGGGAAAAACTGCGGCATTCTTACCGGTGGCGCCAAGCACTTGCTTAATGGGCGAAACAAGGGTTTGGTGCGGACCGATCTCGAGCACAACGTCTGGTACTGTGTCCCCCGCGAAAGCCGTCTCCAAGGCTTTCTGGAAAAGGACCGGGTAGCGCACGTTCTTACACCAGTACTCGGTGTCCACGTCCGTTTCAACTTTCCCCGTGACGGTGGAGATGAAAGGCAGACTCCAGCCCGTTTCTCCACGCTTATCCAGGAACGAGAGCCGCTTTTTGATCGACTCTAGAACAGGGATCATGCGGGACGAGTGGAAGGCGATGTTTCCTTGCACAAAGGTCAACGCCGTTCCCTCGGGGAAGAGGCCTTTTATCTCATTCAGCCGGGCTTCAGAAGAGGCCAGCACCACGGACTCGGGCGAGTTCACGCAAGCAACTTCTATGTCGTCCTGACCAGAGATGTATTCCAGCACCCGCTCGTGAGGCACGCCCACCACCATGAGACGGCCGCAACCCGCCATTTTCTGCTGCTCCTGAGAGCGGTGGTACACAATTAGGACAGCCTCCTCCAAGGTAAGCAATCCTGCAGCGTAGGCTGCGGCCACTTCTCCGGCCGAGTGGCCCGTGACAACATCTGGGAATGCCCGGAAGAACTTGAGGAGTTCGAACAGGCCGACCTGGACAATGAAGGAGATGGGCTGAGCGTAGACGGTGTCCCGCATTTCCTCGGCGGAGAGGGTCTCTGCCTTCTCAAGGATAGACCACCCGGCAAGCCCCTTGAAGATCTTGTCGACAGCCTCCACCGACTCTTTGTAGACGGGGAAAGCCATCAGCGACTTCCCCACCCCGGGCCACTGAGAACCCTGCCCCGTGAAGACGTAGGCGACTTGCATCTTCCGGCCCTCTCCGGCAGGCTGGACGTTGCCCGAAGCAGCGAAGGTGCTCAGCGACTGCTGCAAGTTCTCCAACGAGGAGGCAATAAAAGCCTTGCGAAACTTGAAACGGGTGCGGTTAACCCACATGGTCCCGCACAAGTCTCTTAGGGCAAGTGTGTCCTTCTTCTCCCCCACGTAGGCGGCCATCCGCTCCGCAAAAAGCTTCAAGTGGGCCAAGCTCACGGCCGACAGCGGCAGAATGTAATTGGAAGGCAAATCGGTAGCCGCGGGGGGCAACGCGGCAGCCGGCTTGACCATCGATCCGACCGGTCCCCGATATTCTTCGAGGATGACGTGGCCGTAAGACCCGCCGATCCCGAAGGAGGAAATCCCGGCAACAACCGGCTCGCCGCCTTCAGGGAAAGGCTCGATCTCTTGCTGGACGCGCATGTTGTTGGCGTCCCAGTCGAAGTCCGTGCGGGGCTTGGTCACACCGGCTGTGGGCAAATACACTCGGTGCTTCATCATCTGCACGATCTTAATCACGGAGAAGATACCCGCCGCCACCTCGGCGTGACCAATGTTGGATTTGATCGAGGCGATACGGATTGGATTCGTCTCCAAGTCGTGCGACTCCCCGAACACGGAGCCCACTGCGTCCACTTCTATCACGTCGCCCACGGCGGTCCCTGTGGCATGGCATTCCATATAGTTGAGGCGTCTGTAAGGGATGCCGGCCGAGGAAAAGGCACGCATGTACATGTTTCGCATGCCATTCGGGCACGGCTGCTCGTACACACGCCCGGCACCGTCCAGCGAATTGTCAGCAGCTCCTGCGCTGGCAGCAACAGCCCGAGCCAGTTTGACCAAGACGCGGTTACCCAGCCTCTCGGCGTCGGACATTCGGCGCAAAACGACACAGCCCATTCCCTCCGCCCGGAAAAAACCCTTGGGTCCGTCTTCGTCGAAAGGGTGGCAAGCCGGACCTTGCACCAGCACCCCGCACGCTTGGAGGGAGAGGTGGAAGTCTTTCTCGCTCAAGTAGTTGATGCCTACGACGACGGCGGTGTCGCAATCGCCGAGCGAGAGGGCATTGGCAGCCAAGGCCATGGCGACCAAAGATGACGAGCACGCTGTCTCCAAGGTCACGCTGGGGCCATGCGTGCCAAGGAAGTACGATACTGAAAACATGGACATGGAAAAAACAAGAGGATGATATGTAAAATTAGCGTGAGCGCACGAAAAATTGTTTAGGCCAGGAGGATCAAGTCTCGCGGACGATCCCACCACTGTACGTACCGTGATCAGCGATAGAGCTCATGGCGGAACTGCGCAAGAAAGTCTCGTCGGGGGCATCGACAGAAGGCAAAAATGGGCAGTAGCCGGCAACGAATACACCAGTCCTCGTCTTAAAGATCTCGTGTAGAGGAATACCCGCATCCTCAAGACCTTCGTACGCAGCCTGTTTAGTAAAATTGATCGAGTAAATTAATCGAATAAGATTAATTGAGAGGTACTTACGAGAGGGGCGGAGGTAGCCACAGGTTTGAATCACCGAGCCATGGCCTCATCCCTCCACGCCCTTTCATCCCTCCACGCCGTTTCATATCAATTCCTTCTTCTCTTCCCGCCTCCCGGCCCCCTTGCGCCGTCGCCTACGAACCTGGAGGGCAGCAAGCTGATGTACGTGCATGGTCTTGGTGAGCTTTCCCTGAATGTTGAACATGTGAGCGTCGTATGCGAGGACCTCTTCCATGGTGAACGCCATAGCCTCCTTGGACTTAAGCTTCCAGGGGTGCTCGTCCACTTCATCCACATCTGTAGCATGGTATCGGCCTCCGGCAACAGTATCAACAGAAAGCTATTGTGGTGGGGACAAAAAATGTGCGTGAGGTGAATAACACGATTCTAGCAACTCGTTCGCGCAGACACATCCTGATGCAACCGTCCGTGCTCTAGAGGTATGCGCGTTGACAAACAACACAAAGTCTGACAAATGACCGTGGTATTGCTCCGAGAGCTCCATTATTCATATAAAGCATGGATAATAGGTGTAAGTTTCACGCTTGCAGGCAAAGGACTTGTGGCTTTGTGGTTACCCCCAATCCTGCATGTCCGCGATACGATCTTTTCCCGGCTGAATTATTCTCGTAATTTGACTGCTACAAAACCTTTTTCTTACCTGACGCTTGTCCTTGATGACCTGAAAGAGTTCCTCGCGACTCTTTACGTTAGCCGGAAGCGTAATGGCTGTACCAATGAGGGCTAATGGTACAGGTGCAGCCTCCATCTGCAAACTGGAACAGTCGTCCGCAAAGTCTCTCACCTGATGACGGGGATGGACAAGAGTGAGCCAGATCTGGAAAAATATACACAAAGAGGCACAAGGGGCAAGAACAGACAAAAATTGTAAGCATCCTACACGAAAAAATGAGCCACACATGAAATAGATTCTGATGAGCTCGGATGGCACGATATAATCCTGGTAATGATACTCTGTAGCTTTCGGTGATCCGTCGGCTTTGCTCGTTCACATGCCGCGCGGGATCTTCGAGAATTGCCTTGCGCGGGCGACTTCTTGCCCCGGAAAAACTGTTAACATCACACAAAACGACAACGCTACGGCAATACACGCCATGGCACCAGTCGACAAACAGCCCACTACGTTACGTTCAATTCTCGTTCGTAAAGCACGCTTGTCTGAATCCGAATCAGGAGTGCGTCCAGCCTCGACAACACCCCGCATCCTTTTCCGCTGGGCGTTCCCGGGCGTTTCGGACGTAACTCGATCACGTCATGGAACAGTCGGCCATGACCACGACAACACCCCGATGCGTGGCCAACCGGCCCAAGTCGTCGCCTGGCACGGCGCTGGTGCCTATTTGGTGAACGGAGAGGGCACTCTCTGGTCTTATTGGGTGGTTTTTAGAATACGAACGCATACGTGTTTTTGTTGACGCCACAGAGCGCTTTCTCTATGAATGATCGGGAACAACGGGCTTATCGAGTGCTCCGCATTTACTCTTGGCGCAAAGATGTCCTGAATACAGACTTTTGTTTTTTACATGAAAACATCTTCCAGCACATATGTTGTTTTTATTTAAAATTATCGTATGCCTGTCATGCGACTTTCTGTCTCTGGTACCGATTGTCGGCTTGCATCACTCTGGATGTTCCGAGCCCCTGATGATATTGTGCCCATAAATCACTCACAATGACAGCGTTTGGATCTTACGTCGGCGCTCATGAACACCGAAGGGAATGTCCGACATGCAAATGGAGAAGAAAAAGGTGTAGTCTCCGTGGGGATCCGGCATACGTTGGAATGGCATGTGGAAGCTTACATGGTGCCAGCAGGCAAGAAGGGAGAGTTTCGGAACATTTTGCAGGGAATAGCGGGTAAAACAGAAAGCGGACAACTCACAGCGATCATGGGGCCCTCGGGTTGTGGCAAAACCACGTTGTTGGAGTGTATCTCCTTGCGAAATCGGCGCTTCGACGGTGCCGTGCATTTTGACGGGAGAGCACCGGGAGGAGACGCCTTCACCGTGTCAGTACTCGTCCACCAGAAGGAATTGCTTTTCGGATTTATGACACCCCGAGAATATCTTACATTTCACGGTCTGGCCCGCATGGAGCATACCCACACGCGGGCCCAGATCGATCAACGCATCCAGGAAGTATTATCGGACATGAAACTAGAAAAATGTGCTGATACCTTAGTTGGCGGGACGGATCCCTTTTTCCAGAAGAAAGGTCTTTCCGGAGGTGAGAGAAAGCGCCTTGCCATCGCGTACGAGATGCTGCTCGCGCCCAGCATGATCTTTTTGGACGAACCCTCCTCAGGACTCGACTCCGTCATGTCCGAGTCCATCTTCCAGTCCTTGAAAGACCTGGCGGACGGAGGTCGGATTGTGCTGGCCTCCGTTCATTGTCCCTCCTCCGAAGCATGCCAGCTCTTCAGCCATCTCATGCTCTTGACGTACGATGGCCGCGTTGCCTACCACGGACCCACACTGCAGGGTATCGGGTATTTCTCTGCGCTCAAGTACTTTTGTCCCGAGCACTATAACCCTGCCGACTTCTATTTGAAGTTGATCTCGTTTACGCCGGGTGCGGAGGCGGAAGGAGAGGTACAACGCATGGACCTTTTGAACGACGCGTTTCAAAAGTCGGACATGCGGCTGATGAAGCCTTTGCCGACTGACAACAAGCACCGGGGTCTGGCAGGTGTGCATGGCATCAAGGCCAGCACATTCACCTTTCTCAAGCTTAACTTCTGGCGTGCGACACTACGTTTACGCCGGGACAAAACCTTCGTCGTCCTATGGGGGATCATCTCGTTCATCGTAGGGCTCCTACTGGGCATCATCTACCTCCAGCAAGCCCCTGCCTCGTGGAGGAACCTGCTTGGCCTGCTATTCTCCCTGGTCGTGGCCGACATCTTCATGGGGTCTCTAGGGGTCATCATGCGCTTCCCGTCGGAATGGGCCATCATCGTGCGGGAGTGCTACTCGGGAGTGAACGCCGTGGGGCCCTACCTGTTCGCGTCGTTTTGGGGCATCCTGCCCATGGCGTACGGCCCCTTCCTGCTGGTGACGGTCATGTATTGGATGACGGGAATGGACCCAAATTTCGTCGCTTACTTGAAATTTGCAGGTATTTACCTGAGCTTCGACATTGCCTGCTTGGAGCTAGGGCAGTTCGTGTCCTCCTTGTCTGGAAACCCCATGGTTGGCATGACCATCCTTCCCGCTTTCGTCGCTCCGATGATCATGTTTTCTGGCGTGCTGTACCAAAAAAGTACGGTTCCAGTCTGGCTTTCGTGGATGCATCACGTATCCCTCATCAACTATTCTTTTTCTGCCCTGATGGCGGAGCAAATTCATATTCTCCCCGAGAACCAAGCCAACCTTCTGGCGGCTTTCATCGATCTGAACAAGAACTCAGCTGGCCTTAACGTCCTTTATCTATGGATAATGAGCGCAGCATTGCTCCTGCTCACTTACTTTACATTGACTGTGCGCCTGAGGAATGCCACTGCCAGCTAGACTCGTGAACGTCGCTCAAGGTTGGGGTTGAAGGAACGACTGCTGGATGTATCGTTGATTGCTTTACTGCGGTCTAGTGAAGATTCTTTCCGGGGGCCAGGAAGCTGTCTTTTTGTAATACAGAAAATACGTAGCCATGGACTCTGTGGAATGTAATAGCAGCGAAATTTTGCTTTCGCTCATTGTCTCCCTCCGCACATGCGACCGTGGAGAAGGTGCCTACTATGAAATGTGCCCTTCGAAAAAAGGCACATGTCACAAACCGCCTAAGACGACTTGGCGAAGAGCCTGACATCTCTGGAAATTTTGGATAAAATGCGAGGAAAGCAAATACGTGTGAAATGCGTGCTAACGATTGGATACATTCGCTCCTTAATCACGACGGTGCCTCCTCCAAGGGCCTATATTTTTTTTCCCGATAGCGCGAAATTCATCTCAATCATGCAGTCAAAGTTCAAAATCTCGACAACTCGCACTTTTCTTACTAGTTAAATAAACAACTTTTTTTCGTCACGTCAGTCTCAGCCGTTTCAAAACTTGCTGCCCGGAATACTTTCACGCGACCTACCGATTAAATCATCTGATACGAGAGTAATTTCATCTTCTCTTTCTCCATTCTTCATACTAATGAAGAATGCAGAAGCCAACAACAGGATGTACCAATGTGCACCACGCCGTACATGTGGCTAATGTTGTCTCGTTTAACATGTTACTGTGCTACTGCTTCACTTTTATCTTTCGCGACAGTTCCTTTGCCTTGGCATCCCCCTCTTGCTTCGTATCCATACTTTCCATAGGATTAATCGACTCCTCAGGTGCAGGCAGTGATTTGATATAGCTTTCGTTGTATTCTGCGCAATCGGCACTGCACAAGACGAAGGCGGTATGCTGGGCTTCGGGGTAGCCCAAGGCCTCAAATCTCGGATTATGTGCGACGATAGAAGCTTGTTCCGGTTTGTGATCATAACAGAACGAGCTGGGACACGCGATGCATCGGAAGATGACACCCCCCGCCGCCGAGGCGTTCCGGTCGCAGTCGCCACAACGATGCTGGGGGCAGATCCAATGAGCGGGAAGATCCTTGCTCTTTCCCATGCCCAGACAGGCAAAGTGATATGCAGAGGGACAATGCGAGCACGTGACAATTTCTCCTCCATCCCAGCAATTTGCGCACTGATCATCGTGAAAGTAATCTCGCCCTGCCGTCAACACGAAGCGCTTTTTGTCCTGGAAGGCCACTGCGCTCCCTTTTCCTTTCAACTCTCGGTTGAACACGGATGACTCTCCCTCTGCGAGGTCATAAAAGTTCTCTTTGAGTATCGGTACGGAAGAACCATACCCCGACGCTTGGCCATCTACCATGGTGATCCGCTGCAGGCGATTTCTCTTCTCCTTCTGTGTCGCCCATTCCGCCGAGATGTCTCGTAAGGAAGTGATTGGGCGAGAGATTTCGTCGTACGTCACCCCTTGCAAGACGCGCGTGCTGGTCAGCTCCTTGGTTGCATCGAACGTGGCAGCATCTTTCTTTGCACTCGTTATCTGAACATTACCAGTTTTCCTCAGGAGCGGACCCCCCGCATCGAGGATGTCCTCGTCCCTGCTACCCACCAGCCCCCGGGATCGATCAATAAGGGCATCCATGCTCTCGTCGTCCAGCAACTGATTCCCAACCAAATTCGCCACCGCGTCCCCTCCGAATGTAAGGTGACCAATAATGCTGGATGCATCCAAATCGTCCGGGAGCGAGTCTCCGTGCTCTTGGCACCCGTCTTTTTCCTCCATACCCCTTGCACTCCTGCTTGCTGCTCCCAGCTTGCCCGCCAGCGAGTCCCGGTTGACGTGCTCGGCGAGGTAAAGCTTCTTTTCGGCATGCTCTAGGACGCGCTCCTCAATGGTCCCGTAGGAAACGAGGCGATAAACATGCACGACCTTCATCTGCCCGATCCGATGGACTCGTGCCATGGCCTGAAGGTCCGGCTGATGGGGTTGGGAGAAAAGCAAAGTGCATCCAAGGGTGAGTACGTGTCCCAAAGCGCAATGCTTGGGCAAAGTTTCTCAATCTTATCCACCTACGGAAAAAAATACTTAATTTTACCTGAGGGTTCCAGTCAGAGTCGAATAAAATCACTGTATCAGCCGTCTGCAAATTCACTCCAAGGCCTCCGGCCCGCGTCGTCATCAAGAATGCGAAGAGGGGGCTGTCCGGGGCATTAAATGCATCAATATTGATGATTCGACGAATGCGATTGGTGTGTCCGTCCAGCCTTGTGTAACGATACCCTCGCCCACGCAGGAAATCATCCAAGATGTCTAGCACGTGCCTCCACTGCGAAAAGATAACACAGCGGTGTCCATTCCGATGCAATTTCGCGAGCAAGCGATCAAGCGTCTGCAATTTTCCAGATGCCTCCACCAACTCATCAATGCTCGCTTCTGTGTCTCCCTCTGCACCGCGGAATAAAAAAGGGTGAGACGACGCCTTTCGGAGCTGCATCATCAACATTTGCAAGCGTTTCCAGTCTGTCGAATTGGTCGCAAGGTGCGTTGTCTCCTTTTGTTGAGTGGTAGCGTCCAAACGAGCCACCACGTCCGCATCCTTGAGCAAGAGAAGCTTATAGTAAAATAGCTGCATGTCGGACAGAGGGCAGTAGACTTTCGTCTCAACACGGGGGGGCAGGCCCTTCTCAGCCTCCACCTTGAGCCGTCGAAGCATGAAGACTTTCAGGAGGGTATGCGCCTTTCGCAACCGCCCCTCGTCCACGGCCTGATGCATCCAGTCGAAGCTCCCGTCGAAGATGTTCCTCGAGTCCTCGTCGAACACATCCGGTACCAGGAAATTCAGCAAGGCCCAGAGCTCGTGGAGGTTGTTCTGGAGGGGGGTGCCCGTCAGCAGGAGGGTGCTCCCGCGATGGATCTTGCGTACGGCCTGAGAAATTCCTGTCATTTCCGACTTGAGCATGTGCCCTTCGTCCAGTACGAGGGTCGACCAATGGATGCTGTGGATTAGGGCGTGCCGGCAGACCGGGTTCTTCACCATGTCGTAGGTTGTCACACACACGTCGTAGTCCCCGCGGGGCAGCATTTCTTTGCATTGCCGCTTCCGCTCCTCGATATTCGACGTGTGGAGCTGCACAACCCGTAGCTGTGGGCACCAGCGTCTTGCCTCCTGCATCCAGCTGGATATCACTGAGAGAGGGCAGACCACCAGGGCCGCCCCCTTTATGCCCTGCTCAAAGCGAAGGTACGCGAGGAAGGCTAAGGTTTGAAGTGTCTTGCCTAGGCCCATTTCATCCCCCAGGATCATGGGCACGCCGTGATAGTGCCGGTCAATCAAAAAATTGAGTCCCTTCAATTGATACTCGCGGAGGCGCGTGCCCACAATGGAGGCCGGCTGTCGGCTCAGTACAGGTGCGCCTTCCTCGGCTCGAGCCCCTTCCTCTCTTTCAGCTCCAGGACTTGGACTAGACTTTCCTTGTAGATGCATCGGCTGGTCTGCAGCGTGCATGATACGTACCGCAACCCTGTCGCTGACAAAAGGGCGCAAGGCCTCGAGGTGGCGACGAAGGAAAGGATCGCGGCGGGCGTCAGTAACAGCCTTCTGAGCGAGCACCTGTGCGTTGCGATCCTGCAAGAACTTTGACGTTTGATTGACCACTCGAGAACGGATGACTGACCCTTTCTTTTTCACCGGCAAATTTGTAGGAGAAGGTCTGCTGTGGGCAACGTGTAAGGCAGTGTCATAGACGTAGCGTTCACCTTTGACGGCATAAGTGTTCGCTTTTTTGACTTGAAATCCTTGAATAGTGACTGTCACCTGCTTGATCTTCCGTTTCCCACGGCCGTACTCCTCCTCTGGTTCTGATTCATCATTTTCATCTGAAACCTCCTCCGCGGGGCTCCCGTTCTTGCGAGAATGCGTCGCTACAACGAAGTCTGGTAATTGCTTTATGTTCCTCTTGCGATCTGAAGTAATGACTTCAATGTCTACATCACTGCAATTCTTCTCGTCAAGGATCTTGACATCATCGCATCCCTTTTGACTCTCCGATTTGATGTAGCCATCATCGCTCTCGCCACTCGACGAACTGGGATCAACTGTGATGATCGACGGTGTGGACGGCGACATAGCACGATCCATATTCGCTGCTGCATTTTTTGGGGTAGGGGTAGTGCCTCCGGGGGTTGAGGACGATGATACTCTCGTTTGCCCCATGGTACATGGAACGACAACGGACGGGCTTTTCTGTGTCGATGAAACAAGAAGGGGCGGCGAAATGAGTAATTTTTGATCAACTATGCAAGAAAAAATTGGAAACGTGCAGAGCACAGGGTCATTGGCTTTCATACTCACTGTCATGGCGGGTGCAATCTTTGCATGCCTGCCCTCCTGTCCAGGTGTCACGTGGAAGCACTCGTGCTGATCGTGACTAAGCCGACCAGCACGTACCGTCACCCATCTATTATTCTTTGTTCCATGACAGACAAATTGAGAGCGCACAGCGTCCGAGTGCCCTTCAAGGTACACTTGTGAAATCAAGAATGTCATGTTCACGCCGGTGACACTGCCCTTCCTATGCTCTACATTTCGTGCATCCAAATCAGGGTCCTTGCCGAATGGAGGCAGCTGCCACGCACTTGTGTTCCTCGTCGGTTAACCTCCCCAGCCCAGCAAGCAACCTCCTCTCTCCATTCGCCTTTGCCAAGCCCCACCCCTAAAATAAAAACGTCATGGCATCATCAGCACCAGTTTGTACCGAATTCTGACCGATAGCTTATTTTCTTTCCTGTGTCGTCTTCCTTTTTATATCAACAGCTTCCATACACAGGTGCCGAAGCGCGATATTGTATGAAACATTCAAACTTTTCTTTTATTTATCATTCACGCAGTGCTAAAGCATCTGACGAAAGTTCACATAGAGTTAATTTTGATGCTAACTTCCAGCAATATGCAAAACGACTTCACATACGCTTATACGCATTGACTGACATAATTCAGGCATTTTTTTTAGAAGTCCCATTAAAACATGTGACGGCAGAACTATTGCGCTTTAGCTCTTTTACTCACGATGAATCGCCGCAGCAGGAAGCATCTTGGAAAAGGGTGCGGCATCCTCCAAATTATTCATGATCCTGTTCCGGAGCAAGTGAAAAAGTGAAAAGGACGTCTAGCTGTACAACCCAATTACTCCAGCTTTCCCAGTGATACGTCGTATTTCATTCTGAGGAAGCCAGTTCATACAAGAGTGTTTGCGTTGACTTACCTCCGCGGGAGGGCCAAGAACGGCATGTTGACGAAGCGAGCATCCAAACCCACAATGTACTGGGGGCGATAGCGCTCTGCCGTGACGGCCCACAGCATCACCCGACCAACGTTCTCGGGCTGTCAAAGGATGGTTTGCGTCTCATAATGAGTGTAACGACTCCTAGAATTCTTTAATGTATTGTTTTCGTCTCCGTTACCTTCCACGTAAACCATTGACGGCCTGTGTACGCCTCCTCCGCGGCCTCCACCACATAGGGCTCCCCGTAGTCCTCCTGGACCGCGGGGGGCGCCGCTCGGAAGACAGCAAGGAGCTTCTCCTTGGGCGGCAAGGCACACCGGGTATCGTGCCAGGATGGGTTAATGACCGTGACCTGGATATTGAAATGCCGCATTTCTTGGCGGAGGGAATTGGACCAGGCCTCGGCCGCGTGTTTCGAGGCGCTGTAGCCTGTGGGAAGGAGAGATGCGGACCGAAAGGTAGGGCAGGGGGCAGAACAAGCGAGGTATAAGTTTAACCATCAGGCAAAGGATTACGATGGTGTCTGCAACATTACGCCCATCGATCGTCCAGGGACAGGAGTCTTACCGCCTTTCAAAGGGAGGCCGGGCAAGAGCCCGCTGGTCGAGTTGATGTTGATGATGCGGGCAGCTGCTGACCCCCCCCGGCCGTACCGTTTCAGCAGGGGCAACGCGGCTTTAGTCACCCGGATAGGACCGTAGTAGTTCACATCCATGTGGCTTTGAGTCGTGTGTTTGTGTGTATGTGCAAGGATATTAATATTTATCATAACTTTGTCTTGGCAAACAAAGCTTATGTACGGACGAGCTCTTGATACCTACACTTTAAAGTAGTCAAGGCTGCACCAATCGGTGGTGCCGTAATGCTCAAAGCCTGTGTCCAAAATTGACAGTTAAGGAATATTAGTGCGCTTCAGCGCAGAATCACTTTCATCCGCCCACGCCTGCTCGTGCTTCCTACCTGCGTTGTTCACAAGGGCGTACAAGCCCTCCTCAGGGTTCTCCCCATCCACCGTCGCGAATGCCGCACGTACTTGCTCCTCGTTCGTCACGTCAAGGATAAGGCCCTTCACGTTGGGGTTGTTTGAAAAAGGCGCCATGTCTGCCTCTCTGCGGACACAGGCATAGACCTTGGAACCAGTGGAATGTTACGAACAAATCAATGCAAGCCAAGAGAGGACAGATAGTAGTTTTTTGTGAAGCCTATGTATATCACGCATCAGAATACGCTTTCGATCACTCTTACCTTCCAACCCTGTGCTGCCAGAGCCATGGTAAGGTCCAAACCAAAACCGGAGCTACAGCCGGTGATGAGCACAGGCCCGCAGGGCTTACGAAATCCCTTGGCCGTGAAGAGATCGTAAAGGCCAAAGCCAAGCATAGTGAAAAAAGCCACCACGGGAATGAAGAGCCAAAATCCAAGCCAGTACAAGTAATATGTGATAATGTACACATATATGTTGCTGTGCAGAAAATTATTTAGCCGGCTAAGGAGCGGTTCATGCTTCTCTTCAGGCTTTGAGGGTGCTGAGGGAATGTCAACAGTGGTAGACATTATTTCAACCTGTCCAATAATGTGTTTTTCCAGAAATGTTTATTCGTACACGAGACTTTCGCATGAAGGTTGTAAGTTGCGGTTTTTGTGCGAAGAGGAACAGCCACGCTAACGCTGCTTTCTCTTTGAAGTTTGACAAAGTGCGACATTAGTCATTTCAACAAAACAGTACATGTCATAATTTCATCTATTACATACATACTACTGCTGTTTAAAATTTCAATCTATGAACTACACATAATTCTCGACTTTAGCTGGTACCCCGATGTCGCTCGCTCCTCGACCTCCCCCCGCCCAGGGCGATGGAGATATCGCATGAGATTTGTATTTTTAATTTATTTTTTGAATATTTAAGTATTCGGCCACGAAAATGTCAAGAAGTCGTCCTGTCACCATGAGGATGGATGTAAGACCTTTTAGTAATCTAAATTATAATCTAAATAATAATCTAAATAATGATCTACACAGATAAATTCCGGCACCCGCTACTTTTGAAAAAGCGGACATGAAAAGTTCATCAATTATGAGTGCAGTCCTCCTACATCCAAGTTTTATAGCATCGTTGAAGGACGCAGTCACCAATTAAAACATAAAAATGCCAAGAAAACGCAACCTAGCGACTTCAATAAAGCGCGTGGTAACTGCGGGTCTTTAAAATAAAATTATCTTCAGGACAAGGTATGATTTGCTTTCATCAATCATATTGGTTCATATTTCTGTGATGCATGTCCTTACATGATCCTTTTTTTCCTCCTTTGGTTGCGCTTCCGTGGCCCTATAGATTTTCACCAGCTGGTAGTGATGATGAGCGGTGGGGGACCTGCAATTCCAAGGCTCGCGGCTTTACGTCCTTGAAACGCGTTCCCCAGCTGAAGATCGTGTTGTACAGCCTGCTCGGTGGCGTCGGATGTATACATCAATAGGTTATCAACTTAACCTAAAATCTCACTTGAAGTTTTTACCTGCGCGGCAGGAGCAGGAGCGGGGACATGAGGAAACGGCCATCGATACCCACAACGACGTAAGGGCGCAACTTCTCCGCCGTCACCGCGTGGACCAGGGCGTGAGTCACATTTTCCGCTTTCCACATGATGGGATTCCTAGCATGTGGGAGAAGGACATGAGGACGAGCAACGAATACAGAAATAGGATGCGTTTCCGAATGAATAACCTTTATTCGTATTACGCGAGTGGAAAAAAACTGCGATGCTGCTCCCGCCAATCCTTCCACGACCTACCGCAACGCCTTACTGCTCTCCATCACTTTGTTGTAGTATTGTCGTCCGTATTCCTCCTGCAAAGGAAGCATCGAATGAATGAATAATGACACGGAATCAAAACTCCGGCACAACAGCAAGATCGCAAGGGATTCTCAGAGTCCCCCGTTTCCAGCCCCTTCCCCCCCCAAAAGGAAAGGCTCACGCCAACGAACCTGCACTCTCAAAGGGAGGCGGGCGAAGACATCGTGCTGGAAGTAGTCAATGTCGATCTCGTGCCAGCATGGACACACGGTGGCCGCCTCGATGCCCCACACGTTTGCCTCAAATGTCAAGGAGCTCATCCACGCGTCGCACGCATGCTTGGCCACGGCGTAACCTGGCAGGAAGACAAACAGAGATTGGTTTCAGCGCCAAATATACGAACAATGCATAAATCCATAACGAAGTCCATCGGGAGAAAAATGGGGTAGAAAGGTTTCGAGAATAAAAATCCAATCCATCGACCCGTCCTTCTTTCCCCAACGTACACGAAGCATTGGGCTGCCCTGGGACTATTCCGGCATTAGAATTCAACGTCACGATGCGTGGCTTGCATCTCGAAGCTTGACGAGTATATTTCTGTGGCGACATGCCGAAAAAAGAGAATTCGAAGAGAAGGTGAGAGGCAATGTCTATAAGCTTGCTCTCTGAGGAGAGGTGATGCTGCTCCATCACGCACATGTAGGGTCCCTTTTGTATTAAGAAGGGATACTTTAATTTTAAATATTGCATTGGAGAAACACACCCCTCCTCCTCAATCTGGCATGGACGGGTGACACGTCTCACCTTCAATAAAGGCAGGAAAGCCTTGGTAGCACGAATGAATGCATAAAGATTCACCTCCATGTGCCTGAGAAATTCAAAGAGGCAAAGTTGTGCAGTAAACGTCAGATGTGGTCTCGTTGGCTTCTCGTGCACTTCTTGGTGCTCCTACCCCCAACGGCTCCCACCCAACGAGAGGGAATTGATAAAGGGACGAAGAGTAGCTTCTGGAAGTTACTCGGGAGACGAAGATGACGTACATTTTGTAGTTGTCAATGGTCATCCACTCCACCAGTCCGTCTTTCCCTACCACGGTGTTGTTGTTGTTATTGACCAGGGCGTAAAGCCCCTCTGGGTATTGGGCAGCCAGTAACTCGGCGCATGCCTGAATCTCGTCGTCATTGCTCAGGTCCAGCTTGATTGGATCGATATTCATGGAGCCATTGGCAGGCTCTCTGTAACTTTTGACTCCTGTATCCGTCGAGCAAGCAGCAATCACCTGAGATGAGGATAGAAGAGGGGAAACCATGGGAGCTCTAATTTCAAAGAATGCCTACTGCGGCCGCACCTTCCAATGTCTTTCAGCTAGTGCCAGAGCTAAAGCCTTGCCGAAGCCTGTGTCACACCCTGTGACCAGCACGGGGCCACACGGCTGACGATAGCCTCTCGCGGTAATGAGGTCGTATACAGCCAGCAGAAGCGTACCGAAGAGTATGACAGGGGGCATAAACACCCAAAAGCCAAGCCAGAAACCATAAAAGACAATGTCTGTGATGTAATCGCGGTGGACGAAATCGTTCAATTTGCTAATAATGCTTTGTCGCGTCCGTCGAGGCCTGGTTGAGGGTAGAGACGTCGAAGCATGCGTCCCCCCTGAGTCATCTGAAGTAAGCATCCTATCGATGGGTAAGAAAACTACCATCAAATACGTTTCGCAATTCAACATGTTTATGAAGCCATATATAAGTCTCTGGGGACACGGACGAGCATCGCACCGTTTTCGTGCTAGCAGAGATTACCGCGACATACTTCCTCCCTCTCGCTGCCCTTCATGTGTCGGATGGCCGTTCGCGTCGCATCTTTTCAAAGCGTCCTACGCCAAAGATATGGTGTGACCACAATTTCATCGGAATGACGCATATAATTTACATGTTTTTTTTTTCACAAGAAAAGAGCTTGAAGATTTGCAGACGGTCGAGCGGGAAAGAGGCTGGCTGGGCGTCTTCGTCATTGTCGCTGTTCGTACCCTGTCAACATGAAGCATAATGCCTCGTCGAGGCAAACTCGGCACTGAATTTTACCATTCTGCCACCGTGCATTTGTTGGACGTAAGAGCGCCGTAACGGGTTCAACGACGCGCACATGCTGGCAGTGTGGAAGCATAGCTATGTGTTGCGGCTGCTGAAGGCAGGTGAGATGCGTACCACCCACCTACGTTCCGACACCCGAAGTTGTGGCAAAACAGGCTTGGATATTCATTCATGAGATAAAATCCATCGTTATTTAATAATTTTAAAAGATGATAATTGACATCATGTGAAAAAGGCACATTTTTTTTAAAAAAAGATGGGGAAAAACGCGCCTATTTCTGGAAAAACTAACTATTTCCTAATAGGCTTTTTTGGAGGGGCTTGCTTGATCATTGTAATTTCTTTCCGCACTTTGCCGCCTCGTGCTTTGAGCATCTAAATTACGAGTATCTGAACGATGCATCACAGTCTTTGTCTGCGTGACTAGGCTATGACGATACGAATATTCATTCATTCTATGCCCATGCAAACAACATTAACTACATCCAAAGCCACATTGCCAAAGATCTACTCCTTAGTCACCCCACCAACACGAAACCGTGAATGATCTCATGCAAGTGGTTGGCAAAGTCGCTTATACAAAAACTTCAGTGAAATAAGCCAATGGAAAAAAGAAGAGGGTCAGCCGCCGTGCCAACCACTCTTGAAAAAGCAACGCCCAACCCTCGCACAGGACGATGCTTCCAACAAGGACTATTATCCCCGCCCAAATCGGTAAGAAGAAGCCGCTTAAGAATCCTGCACCAAGATATAGCACAGCAATTACAAAACGAATGACGATCCGCATAACCTGCAAGAAGGGATGGGGAGGTATACGACCATAGCTGGCATCGTTGTCGCCAGGGAAATGATAGCGAATCTGGGAGAAGCCGGCGTTGGTCCAAAAGGCAATAGGATCTGAGATGAAGAGGTTGTACTCAGCCCCTTCGTCACGCAAGAACCTCATCCTTTTTTTCATGGGTGTAGCGTATTTGATTGCGGCATTCACCACATCGCATACCAATGAAGAGCCCGGTGCCGAGATGGCACGCACCCGTGCCAAGAGTGCCTTGGCTACAGGCAAGGGAAGATACGTCAGAATGCCTTCCATGATCCATACGGTGGGCAAAGCGGGATCAAAACCATTGTCGAACAGCGCTGTCTCCCATTTGTCTGTGATAATATCAGCAGATATGCAGACACGTCGAGCGCAGGTGAGGTCGGGCGGTCTTATTTGAGAGAGTCGGTTTTTTTTGAGAGCCATCACCTCTTCCCGATCCACTTCAAAAAAGAGGGTATTGGTGGGAAAGTCGAGCCGGAATGCCCTGCCGTCGAACCCACAGGCCATGTCTACAACCTGCAATTGCCGGGGCGGTTTCCCGCCGGAAGTACTTTGCGCGCAAAGGATCTGGGCTTCAAGCGACCGCCCTATGTGGTCATCGATGAATCGAGTGCGCACAGGAAAAAAGTTCGCCTCGCTGCGAGCATATGCAGCCTTGCTCATAAGCCAACTATCCTCAAGCGTCTCTTGCATACGTTGGAAAGCCCACCGCGCATCATCTTCTCCCATTATTGCTTTTGCCACAGGGTCATAGAAAAGAGGGGTTTTCTGTTCGACCTCCCGCATGCGATAGTATCCTACCCACAATGCCGTCAAACTAAGGCCCAGCTCAAGTGTGGGAGCGGCATTTTGGGCAGATACAGCTTCTCCTTTCTCAGGGTCCACAGCATCGAGATGTCGCTGTCCGTCCATTATACATGGTTCCTGGATATATCTGTTTGCGCACGGTGTGATATTGGATGTGCGGGTTATTTCCTTCACATCATGCAGTTAATTGTACGCGCTGACAACATTACTGGAGCAAAGCGCGGCTGTGCCGCTACTGTTACATAGTCGACTGGCCCTCGAGTGACGGCACTTTTGAGTTCCCTTCGCGGCCACTCATGGAGAAATATCAAATGCAGTAGTTCTACAGGGTGTGCTCAATAAGATAGCGCCAATTTCTCTTACATCTGCGTAATACACAAAAGTACGAACAGAACAAGCGGATACTCACGCGGTGAATTAGTATGTGCCTGGTAAACAGACGGTTGAAACACCGAGCCACCCGGAAATGGAATGATTATGGGGTGCCGTAGGCACCAAATTAAAGGAAAAGGGCATCTAACACTGTTACAAGACACTCGACCGATATTTCCATGATAAGATATGCACGCATGCGCACAGTTGTGACTAGTTCGTGTAGGAAGGTTCCGGGAACTTCGCAACCACGTCTGGGATTAATTTATGACGTTTTTCATGCCTGTATCAAACTTTACAGAAGTACTTCCCAATAATTATATGTGGCATTCAAGATAATCAACGGCTTGTGGGTTGGTGGATGTTTTTTCTCGCGGGTCAATGTACCTCGTCGTCTTTGCGTCGGACATACACCGGGTGGAGGAGTGAGCAGTACAGTGCTCGTGCTTCAGTGTTCACAGAAGGATGTCAAACCCCAACCAAAAGAATAAGAAATCTAAAAGCAGAGCAGCATGTCCAACCTGATGATGCCAGTGAGTCTAATCTTTGTATTTTTTGTTTCATTGTTACTTTTTGTGAGACGCATTTAAAAAATACACCATCGGCTTCACGGTAATTGGTCGCAAGTCACACTCAAATTGGGTGGGAGGCGACAAAGTCCGAGCAACCGGCGAGGGTCCAAGACTTCTTCGGTCAACTCATCCACGGGCCAGGGCAGATCTTGAGTCTGCACCATGGCCGCTGTTCCCTGTGGTAGAACGCAAAATTGGCACATTGGGAGGTGAAATTATTATCCGTTTGGAATATTTTCGCATGTGGTATAATGCTCATTGTCGCGGGGGCTCTTGGCCGCCTGGATCTGATTCAGTGGCGCACGGGCGGGGCACCCACCACTCCGAGGTCCCAGAGAGACTCCCCACTCGATCTTTTTGGATGTCAAAAAGAGGGAGTTGGGGGGCTCTTTCAAGCGTTCTTTAGGCGGGTATTGATGTGTAGGAATGGATGATAAGGCCGCTTTGCGATTGCGAACGACTGGAGGGACATTTTTTTCGTTGAGGAAGTGGTGTACGTGGAGTCCGAAGGACCGGGCTGGGGGCTCATAAGCGACGAGAAAGGCAAGAAAAGCAAAATCGAACTGAAACACGATGGAGAATAAAAGGCAATCGAAGTGCGTTATATGATTTTTCTCACCCACAACTTCACCCTGTTCCTTCCCTGGCTCTTTATGTCTGTCGCGCGAATGACAGAGATCTCAGGCGTAGGTTTTGCTCAGCTTCTGGGACAAAAATTTAGGGTCTTCGAACTTAAAACACAGAGCCAGAAAGACTCTCTTATAAATATCATCATCTTCATTAACAAACTTGTTACGATGTGTGAAATATTTTTATAATGCTTCATACCCTCTTCCTGTTTCTTATGCCCTTTTTACTTTTTTTCGAGCAATCCAAGACGAGTTTCACTGCACAAACATGTTTAGAGAAACAATAGGTGATGTGAGATTGTCTAAAGGTGCAGAAGATATGAAGTTATAAAATCTGCGTCTACAGGTGTTGTGAATTGAGAACCTTAGCTACTGGCTACGCTGAAGATGTTATAGCCTTGAAAATCGACCGGAACAACTTTTTGGGAAAGTTTCATCCACTCTCCACACTTAAGAATATTTCAAAACGACGAAGTATATCACAATGTTCTTCTCGGATCTGTTTGCATGCCTTCATCTACCGGCGTCGAACAGATCGGATCTCCCTCTTGCAGGACGACAAACATCACTCATGAGGCTCGCTCAATCGTCATGGAGCGAAAGGAAAGTCAAGGCTGCTTAAGCACCAGTGTTAACAATTGCCAAAAGATAACGACCACGGGATGGTGACAATAATCGTGGTACTCGATATCTAACTTTCGTTCTACCATACTTTGCACTCTTCAAACCCATAGTGCCGGCGATCAGGCTCTGGGCGTCAGGGTTCGACGGGCGCCCGTGAAAGAAACGAGTTTCGTGCCGTTCATCATCAGCCGAGCCCGGCCCCAGCGCAGCCACCCCTCTTTCGGACGCAATGTTATACGCGCAGCTCATAGTAGGCAAAAAGGGCACCCTTGGTAAGGTGTGGCTTGCCGTACAGTCGGAAAAGAAGCTAAACCGCCAATTGATTTTTCAAACCGACCTGACGAAAAGCGCAGGTAGGAGGCATGTGTTTCACGATGTGCTTGCACATTTTCATCCGCTCACTTTCTTTTTCATCGATTTAAGTGGGATGATCACTGGAAAATATTCCAGCTTGCAATTCAGAATAGCAGAAGTTGCCAAGCAAAAATGTCTTCAAGTATCAAGCCCATGGCACTCCCGTTGTCCTTGATTGTCCTTATAAGCACGATCCTCTCAAATTCTCGTTTAAACCCTCCAACGCAGACAAAATTGCTAATCCGAAAGGAGAAGTATTGCCCCTCCGTGTATCCGGCAGCTTGTTGCTGGGTGTCGTCCGCATTTATTCCCACAAAGTGCGTTATTTGAGCACGGATTGTGATGACGCGCTTGCCAAAATGAAAGTCGCTTTCCGCCCGGATGCGCTCTCCCAGGACATTTTTCCGACCAGCGTCCAACCCCTTACTCCCCACATTTCCTGTGCACCGTCTTCCACGGTGGGGGCCGTGCCTGGGAATGGGTCCTGCATGAGGTTGCGAACGACAAGGAAGCTGCCAGGTACACGGGGAGAAGGCGAGCTTTCTAACGAGGGTGGCGGGCGGAACCCAGGCGAGGAGGCGAAGGCCAATTTGTTGGGGGAGGGGGTTACTCAGCGATGGAAGCTAGAAGACGGGCTTCCGCCTCTGAGCCGGGAGTGGGCGGCGGCGGCGGCCTTGACCCTGGCCCGGAGGCAGGATATATGCCTGCCCGAGACAGAGGAGGAAGGGGGTGGGAGGAAAGAGGTTGAAAGAAGAGGGTTAGGAGGGGTTGATGGAGAGGGAAAACTGGGTGTCTACGGGGGCATTGGGGCCGGGGGGGTGGGGGGTGGGTGGGAAGTAGGGAGGCCGACAAGGAAGAGGGACGGTCGTTGGCAGTAGGGGGTTGGCAGGTGAAGGAGGAAGGGAAGGAGGTGGAGGATTGGGAAGTGTTTGATCCTTGCAAAGTTGGGGTGCAGGAAGGCTTCATGTTATCAGGCCTGGTCCAGTCGGAGGGGGATATGATGGTAGGCATAGAGGGGATGGAGCTGGGAAGGTACGGGGAGGAGGGGGGCGGGGAGATGTCGTTTGGGGGGGAGGACGAGGCCTCATGGAGGGGGAAAAGTGCGGTGAGGATGGATGTGGTTGGAAGAGACACGGAAGAAGAGGAAGAGGGGGAGGGCGGCTGCGCGATGGAGGTGTCGAGGGAGGGGACGACGGAGGGAGGGGAGGCCGGGAGCGGAAGGGAAGAGGTGACGAGGACCCTGCCTTCCTTGCAGGTGAAGGGCACTCCCGAGCACAAGCTGGTGTCGGGCCTTGCGGGGGCAGATGACGATGGACGGGAGGGAGAGGCGATGGGCGAGGGGGAGAGAGACTACGACCTGGCCGCAGCCCGCCCCCTCCGGTTCGGCGGCCGCGCCTCCCTGTCCTGGCGTTGGGGTCGCCGAGGGAGCAGTATGGGGATTGCCGAGGGCGGGACGGAAGGGAAGGAGGGGAGGCGAAAGCGGCGTTTGCCGATGGAGACGTCTCTGGTGCTCTCTGGGGCGGAGATGAAGGCACAGATGGCCGACACGAGGGACATCATGCTGGAGCGCGTGCGGCCCCGGGATCGACAGCGGGGCGTGGGGAGGGATGGCGGGAAGAAGGGGGAGAGGGAGGTGGGGCTGCGGATGCAGGCGCATGCATTGACGGGGCAGTTGGCGGAGGGGTTGGAGGGCGCGATCCGGAAGATGATGAGGCCTGCGCCTGGGTTCCTTCTGCCGATCGCTACACGGGAGGGATGGAGAGAGGCAGGGAGAGAAGGAGGGAGACAAGAAGGGGCCGGGAGTGGAAGGGTGCAAAAGCGGCGAAGGGAGGAGAAGGAGGGGTGCGAATGCGAAGGGAGGAGGGAAGAAGGGGGGGGAGGGGGGGCAGGCGACACGGAAGATGGCTTCAGGCTAGGTGAGAAGAGGGAGGCAGAGACGGGCTTCCGTCAGGTTGGACATGACAGGAAGGGCGGCCTACCGAATGATTGCCCTGTGCTTGGCGTCAGGACGCTTCATGCATGGCACGGGATGCTAAGAGGGCCCTTTTTCCCCCACTTATCCCACCATATCGACAGATGACCAGGATAACGGCTACTCGGATCTGGAAATGCACTTCGAAGGTCATGCTTTCCAAGATCCCACCTCTGCGGAGGAGGGAATGGAAGACGGGCATGGAGAAGGAGACGAAGTGGAGGCAGAGGAGTGGGGGGGGGAAGAGGAGGAGGAGGAGAGGGAAGAAGGAGAGTTCACCAGGACAAACGCATGGGGCTCTCCAGTAGGAGAGGAGGACGACGTGGCTGAGGCGAAACCATCCACGCGATGGCATCCCAATACCGTGCATATGTGTAGATTGCTGCGTTCTCGCTTAGCTGCGGCGGCGAGGCTACAGGAAGAGGGAGGAGGAAATGGATCAGGTCCTGCCTCATCTCAACTAACCTTCGGGGAGCTCACTCGCAATGCGCGACGAACCAAAGCTGCAAACATGTTTTGGGAGGTCTTGCAACTGAAAACATGGGACTTTATTGACTGCGGTCAAGAGGAGGCGTACGGTGAAATCATCATCGAGCCTGCAGCTCGTCTTCACGAAGCAATTCCCGGCGAGGGCCCCAAAAGAGAGGCGGAGGTCGAGCAAACAAAATGGACATAGAGAGAGGAGGGGCAAGTGTACGGCTTGATCCACTTCACAAATTGGTTGTGATTACGATGTCTTCATTTTATGATCTGTGTATCTCTAAACCATGACCTACTGCATTTCTAAACGCCTTGTCAGTCTTGACGCACCATGCATTGCTTTTGATGCCGGTACCGATAACCTACTACCTACACATAAACACACGACTCTGCTTCAATGCGACCCTGCTTTGAAAACCACGAGAAGCTGTGACACTGAAAGCGGGGACGTCTCCAAAGCCCACGCCATTAATCGTTCATGGGCCAGGGTGCTGTCAGCCATGTGAAGTTGGCTAAGATCTTTGATCCGACGTTCGCTCCACGCTCGCAGTCAGAGGGGGAAATAGCTTGGCTCGCATTTCGGTCCCATACGCGTGAAACCAGCCCCGTCCCGTGCGTTTGTTTTTCATTTCGATAGTGAATTTCACTCGTGATGGTGTGAAAGCGTTTGCGCCATGTGGGAGCGTGCTTGCTGTGGCTATTTGTAACCAGTGGATGAGGGTATCCCGGACAGTTAAACGCCCGCCCCGCTCGCTTCCTGCTGACCTTTTGTTCTCTTTCTGACACCCTCTCACCTTTTGATGCTCGGGTAATAATCCATGCATAGCTCACGCGGGCTTCTGCACCATTTGCCTGTCTACCACAATCAGGAGAAGGATTTAAAACAACCAAACCTCGGAAGGTAAGTGTAAGCGTGCGTGGTAACCCAGACGGTCCACGCCAGCAGGGCGAAAGTCGGTGATCTGTTTGAGTCGCATTTCTGGGTCGTGGCGCGCTGAACACCTTTTTTTTCCACGTTGATGTCAAGCTCAGTGTTTAATGTATTCACTGTGGGGCACATGAGCCCCCTTTCGCGTTCTGTGTCAGTGGCCAAAAGCGAGGGGACCTTGCGCTTGAAGAAGGACTCAGGTCCTCACTGTGTGACATACAGGCGCACACGAAAAGGCTTTGGCGCATACACGATCAAATGATGTGCTACTTTCCAAATGTGGTGCTTGATTTCCAATGACTACGGTGATGAAGTGTTCGTGCAGTCTTTGTCAATGTACACCATTCAAGGTCCTCACAGAGCTCTGCCACGGGAAACAAGATGCCATTAGGCGGGGCAAAGGTGCTACATCCTTGAAAGCCGATTCACAGTATCCTCCGCGCTCATTTCTACCTACCACAGGGTCCGAAGAATGAATCGAGCAAAGGCGACCTGGTCATACAGCAAGAAGTGGGCTTATTCCGTAATCTCAAAGTAAACAACTTCCGCAGCTCGGATCTCGCCATTAATCCAGTTCTTGTCTGCAGTGTGACACAAGACGCTGGAAGATTTTTATTGTACCAGAGTTACCCAGAATAGAACTGAGTATAAACAACACCAGAAGCATCAGAGCTGCCTGTGACATTCTTTGGAAACCATGAGTTTTTTGAGCCGCACTTTATCCCGTACAGCGACGCGCACGGCCACTCACACCATCCTGGGAGCCCCGGCACGTACCCCCCGCGCCCACCGTCCCCTCGCTCTGCCACTCAGCTGTTCGACTTCAAGAGCTGGAGGATGGGCTGGCTCCCGCGCCCTGCACTTCCAGGCCGCTCAAGCCTCGGACTCGGAGGTTTCCCGTGTCCTCCGTGAGCAGGAGACGGACGTGCTGATACTCGGGTGCGGCGTCGCGGGGTGTTCCACCGCGCTCAAGGCCGCCGAGAAAGGGCTGCGTGTCGTCATGGTCACGTCGGCCACGGATCCGCTGGACTGCAATTCCTTTTGGGCCCAGGGGGGAATCATTTACAAGGCCTCGGACGACACCCCTGCATTGCTCTCGGAAGATATCATGGTGGCGGGGGCGGGGGTAAACGATCGCAAGGCGGTATCCAAGCTTGCCATGGACGGGCCGGGATGCGTGGAGGACGTGCTTCTGCGCCTGGCGCCCGTGCCCTTCGACCGCCACCCCGACGGCTCCCTCGCCCTCTGCCTTGAGGCCTCTCACAACCGAGCACGGATCATCCATTGGCGGGATCACACGGGGAGGGCCATCACGGAAAGTTTGCAGGAAACAGTAGCGGCGCACCCAAACATCCTCCTGGTGTCAGGTGTGACTGCCGTCGACTTGGCGGTGGCGGAGGGCGTGGAGGAGCACGAGGACGAGCCTCCCCAAAAAGGACAGGAGCAACAGCGTCTGAACCGTGACCACGGTCGCCGCTGCCTCGGTGCCCATTTGATGCGCGTGGCGCCCGACGCGACCGATCCCGTGCCTGTGCGTGCCGCAGCGACCGTCCTGGCGACAGGAGGCCTGGGTGACCTCTACGAGCACACCTCCAACCCGGCCTCGGCCCGCGGAGATGGCTTTGCCATGGCCTTGCGTGCCGGTGCCGCCCTTCAGAACATGGAGTACGTTCAGTTCCACCCTACCACGCTCCATCTCCCGGGAGAACGCAGCTTTCTGGTTACGGAGGCTCTGCGAGGGGAAGGGGCCCGGCTCCTGAACATGCAGGGGGAGGCCTTCGCACGTCGCTACCACCCGCAAGGCGAGCTGGCGCCTCGGGACGTGGTTTCTAGGATGATCGTGAGCGAGATGGCCAGGACAGGAGCAGAACACATGTTCTTAGACATCTCCCACCGAGACGCGGCCTGGCTACGGGGACGCTTTCCCGCCATCGACGCCCATTGCCGGGCCCGGGGGTTGGACATGACCAAGCAGGCCCTGCCTGTGGTTCCGGCGGCTCATTACTTCTGCGGTGGAGTCGTTACTGACTTGGAGGGGCGAACGAGCCTTCCTGGCCTCTTCGCTGCGGGAGAAGTGGCATGCACGGGCCTTCATGGCGCGAACCGACTGGCCTCCACCTCATTGCTGGAGGGTTTGGTGTGGGGGGTGGCGATCGCCGAGCTCCTGGCGAAGAAGCGTAAAGACGGCCAGGACGCACTCTGGAGGAAAGTGGTGAATACCGCCCCTCTGGCTCCGATCCCTCATTCCCTGAGCGAGTCGAATCAAGCTCTGCCCGTGGCACCTCCTGCACAGGTGGAGGCTTACATGGCTGAGATTCGTCGCACCCTGTGGGAGGATGTGGGAGTTGTGCGTCGTCCCGAGGGTCTGGCGTATGCGAGTCGTCACTTGCGCCGGGTCGAAGCGGAGGTGCAAGCTTTCTATACCTCGACGCGCTTGAGCAAGGACACAGTCTCACTGCGCAATGCGGCGGAGACAGCACGGTTGATTGCACGGGCCGCAGCTCGCAACACCGAGAGCATTGGGACGCATTACGTGGAGACCGATACGGAGGAAGAGGAGCAGGAGCAGATGCTGCATAAAGCGGTGCTTTAGGAGTATATCCAATATTTCGCTTTACATAGGGAATTGGAGGGAAATGACAATCAGGATGATGAAAGCAGTAGAATTCAGACATCGATTCGGTAATGATCATCATACCATTTATCCACTCGTTCCCGACGCCTGGGGAGGTTTGCTTGAGATGCCAGGTCGTCGCATACATTGAATTGGGGACGTAAGGAAAGAAAATCACGGGAACAAGTTCTTACTTATCTTTTGGCTCTCTGTCCGCTGGTTTTTGTGTCTCTTCTTTGCCTGCTTTTCCTCTGTCGAGGCCCCTCTCGAGCCGATCTGCGACCAGCCATCCTGCTCGCCCATGGCTGAAGCCAACCGCCTGCTTGTTCTTCCAGAAGGAGGGGGGAAGGTCTGACGCGGCAACTCCTGTCACGGCCTCTGCTCCGTTCGCCGTGAAGACAGGGTCGTCGTAGGTTTCCATGTTATCAGGGATGGTGTCCGATGGCGTGGGATGCTGCTATATCGCAGTGTGGTCCAGCTTGTCCTTAGGAATCAAGAATACCTGAAGATACTAACCCGGCATTGCGCAGCGCAACCGCACACTCCCCTACACGCGACGAAGAGTTTTTGTGGCGTGGAAAATTATAAGCAGCATATATATCCTTAATTTTGTATTTCACAGGTGGCATAGTAACAGAAGTGGGATGTTGTCTCGTTTTACCTCGTCGGCCAAGGGCCTTTCGGTACGTGCATCACTTTTCTCCTTGACGGAGGGCGCTCATCCCTTGTCTTATCCCCTCTGCGGCCTTCCCGGTGCTCTTTGGGAGTGTCGGAGTCACTTACACCGCATGCATTCACAACTTTCTACTATGCAGCCCTCGGCAATGTCCCGAATCGGCAGCCAGGCGGGAGCTGTTCGCAACCTGACACGAAGTGGCGCTGCTCAAAAGGCACAGAAGGATTTAGGTGATATCATCGGCATTGATCTGGGCACGACAAATTCTTGTGTTGCCATCATGGAAGGGCGTGCTCCTCGTGTCATTGAAAATGCTGAGGGCGCGCGGACGACGCCCTCTGTAGTGGCGTTTGCGAATGACGGCCAGCGCTTGGTGGGATTACCTGCGAAGCGTCAGGCAGTCACCAACCCCGAGAACACCTTGTACGCCGTGAAGCGTCTGATCGGCAGGAAATTCACGGACAAGGAAGTGCAGAACGTGAAAAAGCTAGTACCGTACAAGATTATCAAGGCCGACAGCTCAGAGGACGCGTGGGTGGAGGCAGGAGGGAAGCGCCTCTCCCCGTCGCAGGTGGGCTCGATGGTGTTGGGGAAGATGAAGGAGACGGCGGAAGGGTTCCTAGGGCGGCCCATTACCAAGGCGGTAGTCACTGTGCCAGCGTATTTCAATGACTCTCAGCGGCAAGCGACCAAGGATGCCGGACGCATAGCTGGGCTGGACGTGCAGAGGATCATCAACGAGCCCACGGCGGCGGCATTAGCCTACGGTCTGGACAAAGCGGAAGGGAAGCTGATCTCGGTGTTCGATTTGGGGGGAGGCACTTTCGACGTGTCGATATTGGAGATCTCCGGCGGCGTGTTTGAAGTGAAGGCGACGAACGGGGACACCATGCTGGGGGGGGAGGATTTCGACGAGGAGCTTTTGAAGCACCTGGCGGCCGAGTTCCGCAAGGACTCGGGGATCGACCTTTCCAAAGACAGGCTGGCCATGCAGCGCTTGCGGGAGGCGGCGGAGAAGGCAAAGCGGGAGCTGGACGGCCTGGCTCAGACGGAAGTGTCGCTCCCTTTTATCACGGCGGACCAAACGGGTCCCAAGCACTTGAATGTGAAGGTGTCGCGGGCGCAATTTGAGAAACTTGTGGATTCCTTGGTCCAGCGCACCATCCAACCCTGCAAGAATTGCCTGAAGGACGCTTCCGTGGAGAAGAAGGACATAAACGAGGTCCTTCTGGTGGGGGGCATGACCCGGATGCCCAAGGTCCAGAGTGTGGTGGAGGACTTCTTCGGACGCAAGCCCAGCAAGGGCGTGAATCCGGACGAGGTGGTGGCCATGGGCGCGGCCATCCAAGGAGGCGTCCTCCGGGGGGACGTGAAGGACGTGCTGCTCCTGGACGTGACCCCGCTCTCCCTGGGCATCGAGACATTGGGCGGGATGTTCACGCGGCTGATTAACCGAAACACGACGATTCCGACCAAAAAGGGGCAGGTTTTTTCTACAGCGGCAGACAATCAGTCCCAGGTGCAAATCAAGGTGCTGCAAGGAGAGCGGGAATTGGCCGCGGACAACAAGTTGCTGGGTTCTTTTGACTTGGTCGGCATTCCTCCCGCCCCTCGCGGCCTTCCCCAGATCGACGTGACCTTCGACATCGATGCGGACGGAATCATGCACGTCTCGGCGAAGGACAAGGGCACAGGGAAGGAACAGGCCATTGTCATCCAGTCGAGTGGTGGCCTGAACGAGGATGAGATCCAGAACATGGTGAAGGACGCGGAGGCGCACAAGGCGGCGGACGAGGAGAGGAAGAAGCTGATTGAGGCCCGAAATGAGGCCGACTCGTTAGTCTACAGCACCGAAAAATCTTTGACCGAACATGGCGCGAAACTGAGCGACGAAGTCAAGGAGGAAATTCAAAACACCATTGCAGAGGCAAAGAAGGCATTGGAAGGGGAGGACGCCGAATTGTTGCAGGAGAAGGTCAAGGCTTTGCAACAAGCCGCTTTGAAGATCGGGGAGGCCATCTATGGAAAGGGAGGGGCGGGAGCAGGGGGGCCGACGGGGGAAGGTGGCGAAGGGGCCACAGGGGCAGGAGACAAGGAGAATGTGCAGGACGCAGAGTTCAAAGAGAAAGACGAGGAGGCGGGAGCAGGGAAGAAATAATGAAAGGGAAAGCGTGGTGGGGGGGTAGCTTGCTGGAGAAGGACACCAGGAGAGGTGATGCTATCGGTTTGAGAAAGGTTTCACCAACTATTGTCCAGCAATGTTGGTTGAGCAAATCAATTTTGAGTCGTGTGAGTTAGAGAAGAGGTAACGCAACATCGTAACGCCTGCAAAACAAGTCATCGAACCGAGGAAGAGGTATGCTTGGAAATTAGGGTGCTCACGAAAAGTCTTAATACGGGCACACGAAAATCCACGCCTCTATGAAGGTGCACTCTTGCTCAAGCTTCAAGAAGGAGGAGTGAGTGCGATATGCTTGCTCTATCGAAGAAGGCGGGATAGAATGGCTCGACGAATACACCATTAAGTTCTACTTGCTATGCTTTTGTCGCCCTGCCTCCAGCAAGAAAAGCCTCGCATCGGGAAAAAAAAAAATAGCTACGGATTGAAAAGGGACTTAAAATCCGTCAGACCGCTCACAAGTGTGTCGACCATGTCTACTTTTCTGCTTTCGTCGCTCCCCCTTCGTCTTGTGTGTTTTTTTATGTGCTTTGCGTTGGCGTGTATCTCCAATCCTTTTCCTCGGGATGGGCGAGCAGGGGAAGAGAAGCTCACTCAAGCCGTCTACATGTCCGGCTGGCTTTCATTTCCTGTAGGCGGGAGCGTTGCCTGTCAGGTAGTTTGTCCATGTTACTGTTACTCTCATTTTGGATGCCATGTCTTGAGAGCCAAACCTGTATTTGCCGGTGCAGGCCAGCCCAGGGCACTGACATGCGGTTTGGTGGATAGGGCGTCGATGCCCGTCGTCATCTTCACACTCCTCAGATTGCATTCCCTCGTGCACACACCGACACATATTTCCATTACTGGACGTACAACACAGGAGTAGCTGCCAGCAAAGGATGGGTGGTGGCCGGTGGTTCTATTTCCCGACGCATATCTGGACCCCATCCGGTGGATGGTTTCCAAACCCGAAAAACTGGCGTGCCAACACCTTACTGGTCCTGGGCGGCATCGGAGTGGCTGCTTTCTCGACTTTCTCCCTGTCAGCATCCTTGGAGGTGAGTCGGTGATGGTGGTAGGATACTTGGGGGGAAGGGGCTAGACGTGAGGCTTCGAAAACGCGAAGGTTTCCTGGAAGCGCACGGAAGGCTTTGTCTCGGTCACCTCTTTAACGACAAAGTCCGCGGATGTCTTTGCGAAAGGAAGACTGAAGGCGTTGAGAGGGGCATTATGGCTTCGCAGCTATGTTAAGACAGTGTCGCGTCGCAAGAAATGGAGGAATATGTAGAAATTGGGCGTGCGCTGGCAGTTTTGAAAGAGCAGAGAGAGACTGTAATGATATCAAATCTACATCCACTGCCTAACCGTAAGTCGCCTCCTTTACGAGACTAATACTTTCGCCAACCACACGGACACATACACAGCGGCGGCCCATCGCTCCTGCATGGCACATCCCCTCCCAGTCATGGTGCAAGCACGCAGCAGAGGATGACAAATCCTTGTGAGGGGGACAAAGGCGATTACTCTTGTCGTGTGGGCATGTTTTTAGGGATTGTTTGAGCTCAAGAGATGCGTACACTGGAGGATGGCACGACTAAGGCGTGATTGCGACGCTCTCGTGTCCCATCAGACCAGGTGTCGCATGGATTGTGAGAAGGAGTGAGGGCCCCTCATGTATGTCAAACTTTTGTTTTAAGCGAGGGAGTGTAGAAGAAGAACGTTTGGGACGCTGTTTCTGTTGATACCCCGGTTTAATCCATGCTTAAATTGAATTACTTTTGAACAGTCGTACATCTTTTTTTGGGTTATAAAGGTTGAGTACGAGTATTCTCCGATCACAAGGAGTTGTCATGACGACTGCAGCTGGCGACTCTACGAAGTAAAGCAGGCTTTCACATCATATGCTTTGCCATATACCTGCTCGTAGGCACCTTGTGCTCATGGCTCGCGTCCAGGGGACTGGGAGTAAGCACCTATGGCGCGGGAGGGAATCAAGGAACAGGAAAAGAAGGCCTCAAAATTTCAATCGACTGTCCATGAAATGACCGCGCAGCAAATTTCTTCTTTTTAATAAGCAATGGATTGCTGCTGCTTCATTTGCACCTGTAGGACAAGATAAATCAAGGAGTATGTACCGTCTCTGCTGCATCATTCGCACCTGTAGTACAAGATAAACCAAGGAGTATGTACCGTCTCTGCTGCATCATTTGCGCCTATGGGACTAGATAAATCAAGGAGTATGTACCGTCTTTGCTGCTTCATTTGCGCCTGTGGGACTAGATAAATCAAGGAGTATGTACCGTCTCCGCCCCCTTCCAACCTCCTGACCCCTTACTTTTTAATCACGAATACACCTTTGTGCACAAGCGCATTCATCCTTGGAGCCCCTGTAACGATAAGCACCAGCTTGTATCAAATTAATAGTTTCGTCAATGGATCAGTCAAAAAGGACAACGAGGGCTCAGGTGCCGGCTTACGATGCCTGCGCGCGTGCAAACGAGCGACACGTTTTCTGCTGCTCGTTGAAGGCCTGAAGAAGCTAGTTGGAGGTGTGTGTCGTCAAGAGCCTGCTAATCTAAGAAAAAATGGAGCCTTGAAATGTCGATTGCCTTACATGCTGCGTATCAATGGGAAAAGAGGACCGACGCAGTTGTTGTACTGTTTTTATTAGGTGGAGATTCCCTGGTCCTTGTTCTGAACATTTACGTGATGGCAAGCTTATACGCACGCTCTCTCATACTTTCAATTCAAAGCACAGCCGTTTAAGACACGGGTCTCGCCTAAGGAATTATCCTGTCACGAACCATCCAGCCGTCTAATTGAGGAGGCTTCAACCATCTTGTGAGTTGTAGAGCACGCTTGCCTTACCCTAGGGTGTAAGGCCCGTTGACGTCTATCGCGACCTGCATCTCCAACAGCCGGACGCCAGGGACCAGTCCTGCGTTTGGTATAGAGGGATTGCCATAGCGAACAGCATCGATTGCTTCTGACCGCCGCAAAACTGTGTCGTACGACCTCGTAGTTTGTCGGGGGATTGATGCAATCACACATCCAGTATGCTCCTGCAGAGTCTTGCTTATGCACGCAACTCTCCTGCGATTCAATACGACAAGGAAATGACGCATGATTGCCAAAGTCCCCCCTCTTGGACGCAAGCACATCTCTTCCCCTTCTAAATTCAACTCTCCCTCCCTCCCTCTCGAGCAGACTCTCCCGCGATCATGTTGTTCCGGTCCGGAGCTCGAATACTTGGCGCCGTTCGTCAGAGTCGTTGCAGGCTCCAGTCGACATTTTCTCAGCACTCTTTGTCCTCCTCCGCCATGTCCCCTCCTTCTTCGCCCCCCTCCGAGGAGCCGGAGGCCACCACCGACCCTATCCTCGTGGAGCGCCGCGCTCTTGCCGGGACCAAGGGCGGGTATTTGCTCGTCACCTTAAATCGGCCCCGACACTCGAATGCCATGAACAATGCCACCCTTCAGGAGCTTCAGGCAGTCTTTGACCGGCTCCCCGCCGACAAGTGGGTCCGCGCCGTGGTTTTGACGGGCGCGGGCCACGCCTTTTGCGGCGGACACGACCTCTACCAGATGCACGACTCCCAGGGAGACAAGCAGTATTTCGAACGCATGTTCGCACGCTGCTCCCGCTTCATGCTCTCCATCCAGCGTGTTCCTCAGCCGGTGCTGGCGGCGGTCAATGGACTGGCCACAGGGGCAGGTAGGGATGGAGGTAGGGAGGGAGGGAGTGGTCCCGGGGCCTCGGCCGCCAGGCTCCCGCTTCGACAGTCGAACGACCGAAGAGCGAGGAATCTCCATCTTTATGCGATCCCTCCCTCCCTCCCATCCTCCCTCCCTTTTCCCAGGCTGCCAGCTGGTCGCTGCCTGTGACTTGGCGATCGCCTCCTCCCACGCCCAATTTGCCACCTCCGGCGTCAAACTCGGCCTTTTTTGCGCCACCCCCAGCGTGCCTCTGAGCCGAAACCTCTCCCGAAAACGGGCATTTGAAATGCTAGTTACTGGGAAGTACATCCAGGCAGAAAAAGCTCTGGACTGGGGGCTGGTGAACTCCGTGTGTCCGCACGAGGAGCTTGAGGCGACGGTGCTGCGTCTGGTGACAGAGATAGCCCAAAACCCGCCCGTGGCGATCTCGATGGGAAAACGATTGTTCTATTCGCAACTGGAGAAATCTTCGATAGCGGGGGCATGTGCGTGGATGGGGGGGAGAGGGAGAATAAGGGGGTCAGGATGGCGATGGTCATCAAGTGGTGTGATACCATGGTGTAGCGTTGTGTCGCTCACTCTTTCTACTCCTGTTTCTCATATCATAACACGCTTGTGTCCGCGCTTATTTAGACGATATGGCCGATTATGTGATGAGGTACGTAGGGAAATCATCCATAAATGCCGCTCCTCTGTCGACCCTTGCTTTTGTATGTAACTTTGTGTGTTGTCTCAGCACTGCCGGAATCACCCCGTCACTGCCTCATTGCGTCTCTGATAACATCACAGCACCAACATGACGGAAGCCGACACGGAAGAAGGAATAGCGGCCTTTGTAGAAAAGCGACCACCAACTTGGAATCTATGAAAAAAAATGATTTTAGTATCCAGTGGTGGATTGTAAGCACTCATGCCAAGAAGAGACTGTACCAAGAAAAAGAGGAAGTGTCATATTGCCATGTGGATAATAGAAACATGATCTGAAGCACGCAAAACTTTGCTCCGAAAAGAAGTAAGCCAACATTGCCAAACGTGCGCGCTTGTGTACAAATGTACCGTCCTTAGCGTCGCCACAGTTGTTGTAAGTGCTGAGTGTTTCCGCTGGCTGGTCGCAGAGAAGTATACCCGGAGATTGCCTTACTCATTGCCGGGTTCCTGCGTATTAGATCCAAATCCAATTTCATTTTTTGATTCATGGCGGTATTCCCACACTAATGGCAGATCGCATTGAAGCATAAGCCGACATTCATTGCCTTGTGGACATGCAGTGGTCGTAAGTCTCTCCAGTGGCGTCAAGATCTCCCCTCCTCGGGGGAGATAGGAATCATCGCCCCAACCAGAATATTCCCCTCCCCTAGTATGCAACGCTGCTTTGTTCGGCACCATTATGGAGTCAAGTTACTGCTGCGACGTACTGCAAAAGTTTCCTCTTGCCCTGGCTTATCACGTGGCTGGCATGTCTCTTCTCCAGCTACCCTCCCCCCCCCCTTGGGGACAAATCAGCGTGCCTATTTTTCATCCACTCCTTTAGCACTGGGAGGTACTCCCCCACATGCGCCAGAAACCAATTTGGACGCTTTGGAGGTATTGAAAAAGCAAAAAAATGCCGTGAGCTCCTTGACCTGGCTGCGAAGTATCAGAAGCGCTCTAAGTCCCGAAGCATATTACAAGGTCTTGGAGATCAGTCGGGAGGCATGCGACGCACACAGCGCATTGGGGGTTCTAAGCCTTATGAAAAGCCAAGGGCAACATCTGGATGTAAAAGCGTGCACCATCGCAATTGAAGTGTGTGCGCGGGCGGGGGATATAGACAACGCAGAGCGGGTATTGAGCGAGATGAAGGCTTCAGGTCTGAAATGCTCCCCAGTAAATTACCACCATATAATACATGCCTGTCGGCGTCAAAGAAATGGGACCAAGGCCTTACATATGCTGGATCATATGGCAATCGATGGCCTGGCGCCAGACCGTAAGGCGTACGTGCACGTGCTTGGGGCTTGTGGCGCCCAAAGTCTCATGTCTGAGGCAGAGACGCTGCTGCACAGGATAACAAATGAAGACTTGAAAGGGAGCGTTGAAGTGGATCAAGAGCTCTGCTCTTCTCTAGTCGTGGGGGCCGCAGAGAACGGGCGCCGGAAGGGTTGGGCAGGAAGCTGGAGGGCCTGGGAGGTGGTGAGGGAGCACAGGACCGGCTTGACAGCGATCGCATTCAAAGCCCTCCGAAGCTCTCTGACACGGACGGGGCAGTATGAGCGTCTTCTCGACCTATGTCGTGATCTACAAGGTGCATTAGACTCGAGCGGGAGGTCCCAAGGACTCTCTACAGCTTCGCAGTCCGCCGAGGACGTGGCTACTACTGGCATCGAGGCTTGCCTCCATCTGGAGGACCACGCCGAGCTGAAAAAGTGCGTGCAGAAACGGTTGAGACAAGGCGCTTTTCACGCGATCGTCTATCAAGAAGCTCTAAGTGCATGGCTGGCCTTAGGCCGGTGGGACGAGATGCTTCGCCTCTATCGGGACGGACAGGAGGGCGAGGCCTGGGAGGATGACTACTTGCTCCTGAGCATCATGGCCACAGGAGCGGCGCGTCTATCTAAAACACCCATGAAAGACTCCGTCCCCTTTTTGATGAATATGGAGCGTCGAGGGTGGATAGCGGGGATGTCGGAATCCCCTTCCTTGCCTGCGTCATCCATTTCCCCCTTCGCGCGCTCTCTCTTGGCACGGGATTGGAACACATCTCCGAGACAGAGGCAGACAGGCGAAAAGGTAGCAAGCGGCGGTAGTTTGAGACACGATTATGAGTCGAAGCCCGTCCATGCCATCGTGGCCTTGGAGATGCTCAGGCGCGCGGATTCGAGGCGGTGGCAGGAGTCGCTGCAGGTGCTGAGGAGGCTGTGCGAGTGTGCCGGGCGGCTTGAGGCAAAGGGAGTGGGCGTATCGGCCTTGGAACGTGCCATGCCGGCCTTCGAGCGTGTGATCAGTGCTGCTGTCAAAGCTGGCAATTTAGAGGCTGCCAAAGATTTGTTAAAACGTCTTGACGCTCGCGGCATGTGCCCGTCGGCGCGATCCTACAATGCGCTTCTGTACGAATACGCCCGGACTGGGCAGGTTTCCGATGCACAGACCTTGTTCGAGGCCATGTGTGCGGCGGGAAAGGGGAGGCACGAGGACAATGCCGCAGGCGGTGCATTTCATGGCCCTGTGCCTAGTCGGGTGAACTACAACACTATGTTGCTGGTCTTGGCCAAGACGGGGGCCTTCGAGGACGCGAAAGCCTTGGTGCGAAGCATGACGCCGCCGAGGGCACCGGCGCCGGACCTTGTCTCGTACAACACCGTCTTAGCGGCCGGGACCGCTGCGAGAGATCCGAAGGGAGCCCGAGATTTCTTCGAGGAGGAAATGGTCAAGAAAAGGAAAGTGCGTCCGGACGAAGTGACTTACATAACATTGCTGTCAGCCTGGCAAGCCATGGCGCGGGGGTACGGCCGAAGCGAAGACGAGGAGTCGCATATCACGGGACACGTACCACATGCATCGCCAAGGCTTAAAAAAGACGTAGACTCTGATGAAGTGTGGCTGCAGACATTAGCCCTATTCAAGGACTTGGAGAACGCTGAGGGCGGGGCGCCCAATTTGATGGCTTTCAATATCATGATGGACATTGGCTGTAAAACTGGGCATGTCGATGACGCCCGCTCTCTTGTCCTGCCAGCCATGAAGCGGCACGCTTGCGAGCCGGACAGGGTAACGTATAATACCCTTGCTCAGGGTTATTTGCGAGGTCGGCGATATGAAGAGGCCTTGAAGATTTGTAGGGAGTCTCGGGTGGGACCGGTTAACCTTGGCTGGGACAGCCACACGTACGGCGTGATGCTCAAGGCCTTGGCAGGGCTTAAGAAGGACGACGAAATGAAGGGGCTTTTTTGGGAAAGAATAAATGCATTGCGGGAAGGGAAGGCGAATGAAAGAGCGAGTCAGAGGACTGGACTTCCCGACAGCGACGGGAGGCATTTCCAGGACTCAAAGCGGTCGGGCATCCAGAAATTATTAGAGGAGATCCTTTCTGCCATGGTGTATGTTGGGAGGGTAGATGACGGCGTGCTCTTGATAAGGGAGCTGGAGAACCAGATAAGCGGACCTCAAAAAAAGAACGCGCTCTATTTGCTTGGGGCGGACTCATTCGAGAGGTCCGTCCAATTTTGCAAGTCCACGAGGGACCTGGAGGGGGCTCTGAGACTACTGGAGGAGTTGGAGCGACGGGGGGAGAGGCCCAGTGCGGCGGCGTGCTTTGCTGTTATGAGGCTCTGCAGTATCAAACAAGCGTGGCAGACCGGCTTAGACGTAGTAGAGCGCGTGGCTCAATGCCCTGAGTTGTCTCGAGCGATGGGCCGGGACCTGCATACGGCACGTGTGAGCTTCTGTGCGCATTTAAATGACATCGCGGGCTGTCGTGTCGCCTTGCGCGAGATGCGAAAAGAGGGTTTCTTGCCCGACGAGAAAGTCTACGGATGGGCCCTGAAGTGCGAGGCGACACGACCGCGCAACGTTGGGGGGGTCGGAGAGCTTCTCGTCCAAGCAAAGGAAGATGGTGTCATGTTAACACCAGACGTGCTGAAAGCGCAAATGGCAACTTTGAGACAGTCGGGAAATTGGCGGGGCGCTGTGCAACTATTGGACCGCATGGTGGCGCTACGAGAGCAGCAGCTACAGAACGAAGAGCAGGACGGGCAAGCCTCACAAAGGGTTGTCCGAGGCACCGATGCTGACTATGGTCCCCAGATCTCTCAAGTCACGGAGATCAGCACCCACATCTTTAACGACGTGTTGGCAACACTGGCACAAGGCAAGGAATGGTATCAGATCCTCGAATTGCAAGGGAAGATGCTAGAGAAACACGGCGTCGTCCCGGACAACGTGAGCTTTTTGTACCGACTCCAGGCCCTCAGCGAGACGAAAGACTGGAAACAAGCCCTGGCAGTTCTTGATGAGATCAGGATAGGCGCCCACGGGCCCCCCGTCTTCGCTCAAGACAGCATGTACACGGTAATTTTGTCCGGCGGCGCGCTCGATAGGCAACCCAAAGCAATCGAAGGCCTGGTCATGAGGTGGGAGGAAGACAGTCGTCCCTACACTCGGCACTTCTTGAACGCTCTGATTGGCGCGTACGGTCGTGGAGGACAACTTGCCAAGGCGGTGGATACTTTCAATAAAATCCCCATTCATCTTAATGGGGCCGAACCCGACATTGTGGCCTTCAACGCCCTCCTGGTGGCTCAACGCCTGGCCGCGACGCCCTTGGACGAGGGGGCCCTTCCTCTGTACCGGGAGCTTCTGTCACGGGCACCGTCAGGTTTGGCGCCAGATGGCTGGACATACACCTCCCTGATCGTTGCCTGTGAGGCCAAAGGGGCGTGGCCAGTCGCCATGTACCTGTACGACGACTCGGCTTTTACATTGCCCCGGGCAGGAGGCGCACCCGCCGCGGCGTCAAGGGCCTCTGAGGGGGAAGGGCTGGAGGACGTGGTCAAGGATGCCCATTTTAAGGCAGCAGAGGACGCAAGAGGCCTGGGGTGGAAGGACCCGAGTAGGACGGAAGTCCACTCAGTCTGGGAAAAGAGCGAGACGGGTACGTGGATGGGGGTCGACGTGACGGCGGGAGCCGAGTACCGCCACCCAATTGCTGGCGCCCGGGACGCCGAAGGCAACAGCGCGCGCTTTGAATCCCTCAAGACACTTATGTCTTGCTTGGAAAAGCTAAACATCGGTTTATTCATCGAGAAATTGTACCGAGATGCGTATCAGCAAGGGGTCTTCAGCCCGTGGTCCCAAACGGAAGGCAATGGCCGGGTGATGGACTTGCACTATTTCTCATGTCCCTTGGCCACAGTAGCAATCAGGTATGCTTTGCTGGAATTCGAATCCGAGCAGCTTGAGCAACGGAGGCTTCCTTGGGGAAAAAGAAAGAAGAGCATGTCCCCTTGGGTGATCATTGTTGGCCAAGGGCTGAAAAGAAAGTCTGGGAGCGGCGCCTTGAAGAAAGAGGTCTTGCGCATTTTTGCGGGCCTGGACCCTCCCTTGCAAGCAGATGTGGACAAGAGAAACACGGGTCGCCTGATCGTACCGGCCAGCCGTATCAAGGCGTACACGACCGCCAGGATCGAGCGGGGAAAGCATACCTGTGTAAGATCGACGGCGTCTCTCGACGGGGGAGAGCAAGGAGACAGCTCGAAGAAAGCGCAGCGGACGTGGCGAGATATGTCCTCAAAGTTCGTGACAGGCAGCGGGGGGTTTGACTTATCAGTACACACGCGAAGCGCTCGGGGCACATACCCTGCTACACAAGATATTAGGAAATGAGTGCGTTCATTACTCACAGAACAACTTGTCACCAAGCTGCTTTGAAGCGAGAGGACTCTTTATATTATTGGCTGCATGTCAAAAAGGATCACTCCTGAAAGGCCACCCTGAGTGTACATAGTGTGTACATATGATCCGGGATAAAATGGCGCAAATAATTCAAAGGCCTTCCGCGAGGGAAAAGCCGTCACGAAGCTCGACCTATGGCAGTATCATAGTTCGCTTTTATTTCAAAACTGCCAGCTTACAAGTTAATGCCAACTCGTAATTCCGCCCGACAATGCCCCATCGAATTCTACCATCCCTTGATGAGCAACACAGACGTATGTCCGAATTCCAACGTGCCCAAGTTTCAAACTTCCCATACATTCCCCGCGTCATGTCGTCTCTTTCCTTTCCGCAAAGATAATTTGGTCCAAGTTTTGTAGCATCGCATTTCTTACTGTCTCAAAAAATGGGCCCGCTTTGAGCAGTTCGGATGATCTGAAAGAAAGCGGAACCCACAACCACAAAAACGAAGAAACCCAAAAGTACAGGGCTCACGGGTGGAGCTTCTTCTCGCTTCTGTGAAATTTTATGACAGAAGGAGTAGGAATGGTGAGGGTTCTTCAATGAGTCGCGGGCATCAATACGCAGAGAACGAGCACGAGAGCTATGGGAATAGTAATAAAAAAGGGAAGCAGAAGATATCGTTGCTATCAAAAATCGGCCTAAATAAGCCCACGAAAATGAAGACCTCAGGTGTCGTTATACGGATCATAATTGCGCTCGCCTTCATACGCAAGTTATGGAAAAGATGGAGAAGTAAACATGACTCCTATGACTTCGCCAATGACTTTGATTGAGGACGTACCGCCGCCTTTCCAACAGGGACATTTCCTCGCTTGGTAACATTTTTGTCAAACTTCTCTGAACGAAGACGGGTGGCACGGCTGGTGGCCTGCATAGAGCAATAGAAAGAAATATTGTTGGGGTCAGATGAGGTTGCAGGTCGCGGCGTCGGTTCGCCTTCTTATCCTTGACCTCCACCGCTTTAAAAGAGCAAAAATCGTCTCACTTACCATGTTACAAAATGTGTACAAGGGCGAAGCCTGATCTGGAGCCTGTTGTGTAGCAGCGAGATTTGAGTCCAATGAGATGTACAAGACACTCAGATTGAGCATCATCATTATCGCGCGCATGGGCGTTCGAGTGCACAAGAATGGTATTTTAAAACCCGCGAAGGGCCCGTCAATTCGCACCACACCGACCAAATCCATAAAAATGAAATAAGGAGGCAACTGGACCGGAAGTATGCATTTTTTGTCGTGTAGAGTCGTGTCAATTGAACTCTTTTGAGCAACGCCTGGACGTGAGGGGTGGCTCCGTGTGATTTAAATTTGAAGGAAGGGGACCATGACGTCACGCCCGATCGGATTGGGTTGATCGAAAGATTTATTCAAAGAAAAATTATTCGCAGTGCATGGGATGCGCACGTGATCTGGTCACATTAAATCAAAGGCGCCGAATTTATACTTCTTGATGTTATTCTTCCTAGATTTACTTTACCGCTGCGTCAGTCTGCAGGAACCATCCACCGCTTTGGAAGGACTGCTCTTGGGCAATTTTTTATGAAATGAAACATCACGTAGCGACCAGAAAGGTTGATGGACGTGGACTCGTGAAATGAAAGCAGGATCCATTTCTTTCACCTGAAAACAAATATCACATATTACAGCTGTTGGAATGTGAAGAAGGGACGATAAGGGGTGACCTCCTCTAGTGCATTATCACGAAATTTTCACCATCATATGTCAAGAAGAATCTGCGTCCGATTTTCGGTGACAAGACGGAAAACGATTGATCAAGACTAAAATTGTAATATTTCTTTTCTCACTTTTTTACCTCCTGTTGCGATTCTAATGGAAAGCCTTACATTTTATGACGAGAGACGAGTAATCCCACAACACACGGATGCCAAGCAATGACTTGATCCTCGCCCATTACCAATGTCAACTGAAATTGCGGTATGGCATCAGCCACAATTTGACATGGAGAGCAAAGTTCATCCGGTGGTCTTAGATGATTTGTGACTGGTGTCATCCAACATCACTTTATAAAAATTGTTTTTAATTTCCACTTCACCCTATATTTTTTCCCCAAAAGCCACACACGACATGAACACTTATATTGGTGTATGTTGTTATTAAGGATAGAAATCCTTACGTTTGCGCCACAAAGGATGTCTATTCGAGGGGCGCCTTGCCGGTAGACACGGACACCGTCTTAACAGTCTCCTTTTTCCCTAGAGCGATCATGAATCTGAACAACTTCCTTTTCGTAGACAAAAACAGATACTGCGGCGGTTGATTATAACAGCTTTCAAGCTCAATCTACTGCAAAATTTTAATAGCGTGCTGTTTTCAAAAGACAGCTATACTCATATCCGACCTGGGATTTTGCATGGGGTCGGGCATGCTAGCTTCAAGAAGCTCGATCTTGCTATGGCCCGAGGGCCCAGACAGATTGGGGCTGAACCCACCTGCGTGCACAAAAGAAGAGGCAAGACGATGGAAATGACTAAACAATTTCGTGAAGGCTGTGAAGAATCCCAGTTGTCAAGTCAGGATTGCCTTGCGGACGCGAAGTATTGCTTTTTGGGAGACAATGATCAGCTGCTTTAAGCTTCCTTCGGCGGAATGAGCGGGAAAAGGCAAGGAGCGGGAAGGTGCGTCGCATGATTGCTGTCCGTGCCCCTGATAAAAGATGCGGACGTAAAAATATTACGTCGACGACACATGGTATAAAATTTGCCAGGTATACATCGCAAGTCGCGTGCGCGTCTGTATTGTCTTGGCTTCGAAATTAAAACGTCTTTTGAGGCTCGGGGATCAGGCGGCAGTAGCTTCGACGTTTTTCCGCCTCAGGTTGTTTGAATTCTACTCCCGCCTTCAGATGGCGTGGGCAAAATCAGGCCGCACAATGCTCCGTGTCAAAATGTGGTGCTTCTGAATGCTTGTGAAAGTTCATTATCACATTGATCTCGGGATTCTGAATTGTTACATTCGTATTTGATGCGTCATTTTAAGGCGCCTTCCATCTTGCCTGGATGGAACAGAGCCAGGAGCCAACAAGCAAGCATGTTGAAAGCAACAATGTCTGCAATAGTTATTGACAAAGTGCCGTTTGAATGTCAACATATAATTGAAGATTCCCATGGGTGAAGACGGTGATTCTTAACAACATATATGACGTGTCCCCCTTTCTCATGACGATCACTTCCGTTTCCCTCCCATCTCCCGCGCTCACAGTCAGCCTTCCACCACACCTCTTGTCTTTATTTAAGACATGACTGTTGGAGCGTGCACACCTCCCGACCATATGCATATCGCAAGTGTCGCAGGCAATCTCACCGACAATGAAACATTAGGAGGGGGCTGTCCTGGCACATGCATGGCCCCCGCAAGGCAGACCCGAGAGGTTGTTGAGAGCGACACGCGTAGTTTCAGCACACCATCCTCCGCAACCATGAACAATCAGACAACACCAAGCAATATGACATTAAATACTTATTCCTGTCCTGTAGAAGGTGGTAGTAACGATTACAAAGGAAAGGGCGACTCTGGTGCTGCCAGTGGGAATGAACTTGCCTCTGGCAAAGTCCACGACAAGGCTGCCCCAGAGACGGAAGATGAAGTAATTTGCCTCAATCTCTCCACGCTTCTACCCAAGAAATCGAAACACGGACGGATCGGTGGCTCCCTGTACAGGGCTCTGCGGGATGCAGGGGTCGATGTGGCCGCTTTGGGGATCCCGCGGGGGCGGCCGCCACGCACCAAAGTTGGTCAGAAGCGACCGAAGCGCCCGACGCTGCTGAGTTTCATCAAGTCAGGGGCAGAATTACCGATGGTCCCCGGGGCCCCGCGCTTGCGCATCGTCAACATGGACCTGATGGGAGATGGCGAGCAGATGGTGGAAGTTGAGGAGCCGACAGTGTACGGACAGGGCCTAGGGTTGCGACAGGCAACCAACAAGCAGCGAGTGACGGGCCGGAGGCGTAGGAGCGATGTGGATAAGGAGGACGTGGACGACAAGCGGCTGAGGGGGATGGGAAAAAGGGGAGAGGAGCCCACCGACTTGGCAGCTGACGAGGCAGCTGCGACAGAACTCTTGCTTTTGCTGGGGGAGAACAATGTCTAAAGGCTCAAAAAGTAGCATTTCCGACCCATGATTCGGTGCTAGCGGCGTTGTCATGGCAGGATAAATTGACAGATCGTGGTCTTGAGATTGTAGGAGGAGCGAGCGAGCGCGGCACCGGGAAAAAAGATGCATATGGGAGCCCCTCGAGTACGCCCGCAGCAGCACAAGCTTGACAGGCTGTGAAAAGCGAAACTCGACTAGGGTACAGATATCGCTGTGGACGAGATGTCCCATGCCGTGTGCCTGCCACCCTAGAGCGAGTTTCTTCACAAGCATACACTGTCCGCTTTAGGATTGAAAGGGTTGCATAGCCCGCCAAAATATAGAGATAGAAGTGTAGCATGCATTTTTGCCTGAACAGGCAGGGGTACGAGTAGGATCACTGCTCCAGCCAAAGAAAAAATCGACCGACATACAAATTATGCACTGGAAGCAAGCATTGAGTCTTTGCTCACACAGGGTGCAATTCTGTGTATATTATGCCGCTCGTTGAACAGCCTCACGCCCCCTTCTTGCCCTCCAACCCCGATTTCGCTTTTGATCCAGCTTCCTCCCTCCTGCCTGTCGCCAATCTCCGTATACTTTTCAAATCCTCAAAAAAATCTTGTTCTGTCCACAATATAGAACCTAGTACTCCTGTAAAAACCATCCCGCCGAACACCACATGCTTCAAAACAGGCTCCACTTCATCTATTGACACCAACGTCTTATCTGAAGCATAGGTCGCAGCAAAGGCGGCCACAAATGACGCGAGCACGACTGGGTGGGGAAACATGTCTGGTTGTTTTTCTCTTGTCGAAAGCATCATGGACGAGACATGCCCCTCCCCTCCGTCCTGCTTCCGCGTCGACACGACGCCGTCGAAGTAGGCCCGTACGAAGTGTATACTGAACAAGATTCGCACCAGCATCCCCGCACAATTTGCCAACACCAACCCGACCGTTCCGTGCCATCGAATGAAAGGGAATGTCAGGCCGGCAAAAACTGCGAACGAGACGGCTGCCAAGGCACCCAAACGTACCACATCCTGTTGTGTGGCCACGGCGTACACAAAGGCCTCCGTCATCCCATTCACTGCGAGAAAGAGCACGTACAGGCAGTACCAGGAGAGGACCTCGCCGCTGCCCTCGGCCCCTACTCCTGCCCCTGTCTCCCACCGCCTCCCGGGGAGGAGAAGTCGGAGGAGGACGCGCGTGTAGTTGAAGCCGAAGCAGGCAAAGACGAGGCCCACGAGGATGACGGTTTTGACCAAGGCGCCGACGAGGACCTTTAGCATGGCCTGCGAAGCGGCAGACTCTCCCGGCTCTGCCCCCCTTCCCCGTCGATGATCAGTAGCCACAGAAGTTTCCGTCTTTTTCTTTTTCTTATCGTCGGCTGCTTCGGCCGCGTCCTCCCCCACGACCCCACCATTCCCTGCGGCCAGCCTGGCGAACATGAGCCGCCCGCTCTCTTCTAAGGGTTGGAACAGCAACCTTGCTGCCAAAGAGCCGTAATTCTGCGCCAAGGCATAGAGACCTTGCGAGTAATGCGAGCTGCCAATGGAGAGAACGATTTTGTCGCCTTGGGTGAGCAGGTGCTTGAAGAAAGACTGCCCTGTCAGCGCGAAAGCGAGCGCCAAGTGTGACGGCTCCACCCAAAGTGCGGAGGAGGAAGAAGGGGCTCTAGGGAGCAGGTGGGAGAGGGCAAGGAGGCGTAGCGGCGTTTGGGTGGTTTGATTGGTGGATGTGGTATCCATAGCTGCCTCCTTTGATGCTCCCGGAATTCCTGTTTGACCTCCCCCCTTCAGACTCACGTAGATGAGGTAGCCCCAATAAACGAGGATCAAAACAACAGAGTATCCGACCTGGGCGAAACCGAAGGCTAAAAGCGCTTTTTCAGGTGGTAGTACCCAAATAAGCAGCACAAACGTTATGATCGAGCGGATTAATGTCGCCAGTCCCTCCGAGGCCGATCGAAGCGTTGTTAGGAGACATCCCTGACAGACTAGATAAGCAGGCTCACTCAGGCTTTCTAAAGAGGCTGCTAGGCAAAACAGAAGCCCAGTTTGCCGTAGTGCATCTGCGTTTTGTCCTTTACCACCGATGTCTTCGTTGTGGGTAGAGGGTAAAAAGGCCAAAGAAAGCAGGGACACCAAAGGTCCCAGTAAGACAGGCACCCAGCTTAAGTTTACGAATTGACGAAATTCACACGTGTCGGACGACAATCCAACAAGAGTGGTTCGACCCAACGTCAACCGGAAACCCTCACGGGAGAGAAAAAGCGCCGTATTCAAGAGCAGGTCAAGAGGCACGGAGGCGAGCCCAAACACAGCGGGATCCACGTGACGGAGCAAAAGTTGATTCAATACAAAATTGACTCCGCGCTGCAAGACCATCACCACCACCAAACCTGTACCTCCTCGCACGGCAGCGCCTACAACCTTTTCGGTGGAAAGAGGTACAGTTGAATAGACTTGGGCGATTGCCTGTCGTCGGCCTCAAAAGTGAGCGATACTTCCTTCCCACTGAACATACTCACCGCCTCATGGGAAGCCCTGCTGCGGCCTGTACCCTTATCAGCACCATTCCCATCGCTTCTCCGCCTTGAACTCGCCCTCGCCATGCCTAAATTGAGAAGGCGTGTTAATGGGCTGTTGGAATGGGATGTGGTAGGGAGGCTCGGGAGGGGAGCAAGCGAGGGGTCGTATTGCATCACGGCGACCGACGGATAACCTCCTCCCTGCCACAGACAATTCCTTTGCTTCTTTTTTAGTTCCCTTTCGAACAGAATATGTGTCAGTATGTACGATTTAACTTGAGATAATTTTAACAAAATTAGTTCCTCCATCACTTGGCAAACATTGAGTTGAGGTAATTCAGGCGCTTCTCGAAAAATGCTAATGGGGATAAGACACGCTCCACTATCAAGGGAATTTTGCCCGGATAAACAGTTTTTTGCACATAGTATCCTCCTATCGTCAGTCCAACTTGTAATACAGCATATGGCAGGTGATTTGCCATTGGATTCCACCCATCATGAGCCTGAATCCAAGGATCGCATATCTCAGTGATTGCATCAGTTAACCAGGCAGCGCCCAAAGCAGCGGAGGAAATGCGCAAGCTGACCTTTGGCAGCACAGTATTTACAATGAGAAGACCTTGAATAGCTCCCATGATCTGAAAGGACAACTTTATAAATCGACGAGTCTCTGGCGGAAGGATGCGGGCAAGTTCTTTGGAGTGCCACCGGCTCATCAACGTCGCGCATACACAACTCAAGTTGTTTGCAAAAATACCACCCAAGTCGAAAGCAAGAGACAGTTTGCAGACAGTCATGCTGCTGGAAGACGCGAAACATGCAAGCGCGCCAGTATATAGACCCTTTCCTGCCTCCCGGAGTCTTGTTAAGTCGATGGCTGCTCCCAGGGCCGCGACCGAATCCAGGGCCTGATTAAGGCACCAGGCCTCGTACTCCAAGCGCTTCTTGTCAATTTGCGCCCGCCGTATAATTTCCATCGCCTCCATCCGACTCAGATATCCGTCTTCAAGTTTCTTTTGAGACTCCTTGATGAGAAAGTGAACACTTTTCAGCTCGTAGGAGACGGCCCTAAAGAGCTCGCCAGGTCGCACGACCTTACTGACTTCGCTCTTCACCACCTCGCGGGCGGCACTGTAGCTTCTGACAAGCTCCTGCACCGCTTTATGGAAAGCAGGCCATCCAGTGACACGCATGGTATGAAAAACGACGGCACACCGCGCGTAATGAGCCCCAAACAGGCACATAGTTCCACCGGCCAAGGCCTTGGCGGCGGTTGAGACAAAGGGCTTGCACTGCCCCCAACATCTGCACACGCATTGCTCGACTTTGTCAAGTGCAAGGTCCTCCTGGGAGAGAATTCCGAACACGGGATTTTTTCGCGTACTAAAGGAGCCCAATTGCTGGATGGTGGTAGAGCTTGAATTGGTAGCGTCGCCTGTGGTATTCGAGAAGCGCTGCCAAACAGTCGAGCGCTCCAAAGCCCTGCCTTCGTGCTCGTGGTGTTTGCCCCATAGATGGAAAGCCAGACGGTGATTAGAAGCTCGACGATAATTTGATGCTGAGTGTCTTGCGTCACGGATAAGTAATGAGCGTGGTTTGAGTGTGGCAGCTGTGGGGGAAAGGTGGTGGAACGAGCGGGGGATATGAGTTGTCGCAGGAGGCACTTTATCCCATGAGATAGACTTACCCTGTAATCTTGCGTCACCCCATCGCCCTGCATGACTTTGGAGCCAGTTCGAACCTAAGGCGGCAATAAAGAACCACTCGTACAGCCAGTGCGACCGTCGGGCCATGCGTACTGGGGGGGGGGGAGGGCAAACCCTGAAACGGGATGGAAGGCTATTTTATGACATGAAAGATACGTTGTGCGGGTCAAGAACAGTTCAAAAATAAAACGCGGACCTAATTCACTGCATTTAAAAAAAAAAATCCATCCGATACATTTCTTTTCCCGATTTGGCCTCCAAAGCAACAAGCGGTCGAGTACTTGCTGTTCGTCCGGTTGAACCGAGCGGACTTGAGTTAGCGATTCATCCCTTCGCGTCTTTTGGGCCAAACATGCACGCGCTTAGGACTCACGAAGCGCATGTGTTCGGTATGCATATCCATCCAAAGACATTGAATTACAGGTCACAGACGAATGGCTAGTTTCAGAGACCAACTTGCTGGGTTTAAGGGCCTGAGGGCGTCCCTGGAGAAGAAGGAACAAAAAGACGCAGCAATGGAGCGCAAGAATGAGGCTGCGAGATTGGCCAGCTTAAGACTTGGGCAGCGTCTTGTTAAAGCGGGTAGGTTTATCCGTAACAGTATTTTGCTAAAACGCAGTGAGGCGAGTGGAGGCTGCATCAAGAAGCGCAGGATGGGGCTTCTCATCCTGATCATTGATAGCCTCCCGTTCGAGCCCCTGTGGCGCGAATGGATGCAACGACAAAATGGAGCGACAGAAGTCAAAGTCTGGATACATGCCAAGCACCCGGACAAAGTGACTTCTCCGTGGGTATTAGAGAAGCTCATACCCAGGTCCTTTTGTCCTGCGTGGGGCTCGATTGATATTACACGTGCCGAGTTGGAGCTTTTGCGGGTCGCTGTGGAAGATGCATCCGATATACAGCTCTTTCTCTTCGCATCTGAGTCGTGCATCCCCATTCAGCCCCTCGATACCGCCGTAAAATCCCTCTTCCCCGTGGAAACTTCCGGGACGTCCTCACGACCACAAAGCTGGCTCCATTTTACAGACAAGCCCAATAACGGCTATTCGAAACAACAGCAATTTGAGCCGCTCGTGAAAGCAGGACTTCCGTCTACTTGCATCTGGAAGGCGGATCAATGGGTGGCTTTAACACGACCCCACGCAGAAGCAGTCTTGGCGTTGCCCAAGGCCTTCGGTGAAGACTTGTGGCCGATGTTCAGAGCGGCGTCGGCCTCGGACGAGATGTATTTCCCTACTTGCCTGGCGCTGCTTGGCGAGATAGGTCCAAGCGGACCAAAAGTCGTCACGGAAGACGCGGCATTTTCGTGCTTGGGAAGCGTGGATGGATCGAAGAAAGAAGGAGGGCTTGAGAAAGAGAGCACCCTGACGAAGAGCACCACAGGCACCGGCCTCGGAATAGAGGAGAGCATGCCTCCTAGAGCGGGGGAGGGTCTTGTCAACGCGGGAGGGAAAGAACAGCAGCAGCCCGTGCTCAGACGACGACTGACGTACTGTTGCTGGGGAGATTCGCCGAAAAGCCCCGAGACCTACGAGGGGCTTCCCTCCCACGTCTTGGAGCGAGGGATAAGGGAGGGCAGTCTGTTGGGGAGAAAGTTCAAGGCTGGGACTGTGAAACTCGAGGAGTGGCTGGCGCACATGAGGGCCATGGAGGGGAAGGGAGATGAAGGATTTCATGTGCAGAGGGTGGGGAAGGACAGTGGCAACGCGGGCCAGGACGCGGTGGGACGACAGGCGAAGAAGAGGCGAAGGGAGGAGGGAGGCCCCACAGGTCCGCAGGGGGATGCATGATTATCTGGGCAGAACGGTCATTAAGAGGGGCTTTGCGTGCAGTCTGGCTTCCTTTCCGATCGTTCGCGGGCACGTCCACGTCGTGTGCGCTCGTTCCTGTCCTTGACCCGCCGCCCAACCCTCAGAATCTCGCCCAGGAGAACATGCCTTTAGGTGGAAAACCAGCCTCTCAACACCGAGGTGAACATGTATTCCTTTTCTTTTTGCGCACCCGTATTGCTCCAGTAGCTTTGCGCAGCACCCCTACCTAAAATACACGGCAAACAAGCCTTGCCAAACCCCGAGTCCCCCCTCTCTCCCCCCCGTCATCCCAAGTGCGCAAGAAGGGGGGGCATCATCTCCTCGATGTTCCGTTGCACCTCCAAGGGGTCCACATGGCCGCAGTCGTCCAGAACCAGCAGCTTCGCCTTGGCCGGCCCTCCCAGCAAATCGATAACGCGCGAGGCGTGCATGAACGGCGTGATGACGTCCCTGTCGCCCCATATCACGAGCACGCTCCCGTCCTCCCTGGTTCTGGCCACGGATTCGTAGGCCCACACAAGGTCGTTCAGAGGGAAATCCCGCAGCGTGGAGAGGAGCGCGGGGAAGAAAGCTGGGTTCACCTGACTCTGCCGGCGCAGTACGCGGCTCATGGCGGCGAAGGTCGGCTGGAAAGCGGGGTCGTCCGGATAGGCATGGCCTTTGCGGGCATACGTCCGGAGCGAAACAGGGCCCAAAATCGGCATGAAGATGTCCCCGAAGAAGGGGAGCTTCCCAAGCTTGGCGGTCCACGGCACGTTGACGGGCAGGCCAGCGGGCGCCAGGAGGGCGAGTCGCCGCACGCGCTCCGGATGCAAGTGCGTGAAATGCACGGCGATGGCCCCCCCCATCGAGGTCCCGAATATATCGATAGGCCCCGGGCCAAGGACTGGCTGGAGGGCAAAAAGCAGCTCCGTCAACTGCCCAGAAAAGAGCTCGACATCGCAGGGGAAGGCGGCGTCGCTGTAGCCGCGGCCGTACAAGTCAAAGGCCAAGACCCGACGGCCTCCTTTAGAGACGAGGGCGTCCGCCACGTCGTTCCAGATGATACAGCCCAAGGAGAAGCCATGGATCAAGACAACGGGGGGAAGGTCCGATGGCGTGGTCGGCTCCCGGAGGACGTAGTGGACGCGGCCTTTGGAGAGGGTGACAAATTGACCGCCGGCTTCCTGGAGGAAATCCTCGCCGACGACAACACGTGGGAAGGAGCGAGGGGGGTACCGGGAAAGGGAGACCGTTCCGCTGAGGAGGACGGCCAAGGCGCCCACAAGAAGGGCACAGGTACTAAGCAGAGACCCTCGAGCTTGCTGGCCGGGCATCTTCACGGGACTGTCGTCGCTGCCGGGGCTAAAAGTGCCGCCAGTGGGAGCGCCTGTCATCATGGTAGAAGGTAAAAGGGGTGCAGCGGTGAACGTCAAATGATGTTCCGATGGGAGGGAGGGAGACAAGCTCCAGGTTGTGGAGACATTGACTGCAGGTAGGACGTCAATGACAGAGACGGACAAACGGGGTAATTGCTCGTGCATTCCTCACGTCGATCGATGCTTGCAAGTTTTACGTGCCCAATAGTTGTGCATAGAACCTTTTTACGACCTCTCGCGAGTTCCAATTACCTCCATGTCTTTTGACATGACTAAATTACGTGCTTATCCCTCAAGTTCACCACTCCTAGTCACCTCCCAAGTCTCGCATTTAGAGCCTTTTTTACCATTTTTTCATTAAATTATTCTGTCTTGTCTGACAACTGGTTGTTGAAACGAAAAATGAAGACAAGCAAAGCAGCACTTACCCCGTTGTCCGCTGCCCATGTCTTGGTTAAGAAACGTTTTCAGGATACCAGTATTCCAGTGGCAGCGAATTGTTCCTTGCCTGTTTACCTGTGCCCTATTTTTTAAAAAAGAAAATTCAAGAAAAGGTGCTATTAAACCCACATTCCAACCCTAAATCGCCCACCTGGTGCCCTCTTTCCGTGGTTTTGCTCAGATCTCGATGGCCCTGGGTGGGACTCGCCATCTCGCTGCGATCAGTCTCACCTCCCCCCTACTATCCATTTTTTCCGCCCCCAACAGAAAGAGCCATGGACACTGGCCGACCCGTCCACGTGCTGCCCATTCGCCTTGCAATCGCTCTAATACATGTCTTCAGCGTTATTTGTGTGCTCTCGTGGCTTTGTTACAGTGTCGATGTCGTGTTGATATATGGCGCGGCGGCAACGTCGTTCAAGTTGCCCTTGTATGTTGAGATGCGATTACGCCTCCCGTCCGTGCTACAGGACCAGGGCACGAAATTCATTCAGGCTGCTTCAAGCGTTATTTCGCCGTGCGGTCGTAACGTGGGATAAGATGCCTACCGGTTGATGACGCATCAAATGTTTTAGTTCCCAAGCCACGTCTTCCGACCCCTCGCGCACAGTGCATGTGGAATGCTCCGTTTCCCTGCAGATTGAAGTTCTTGCCGCCTGTTCATGTGTTCCCCACGCCCTTGTCATATCCCAGACACAGAAAACGCCAATGGCACCCTCTATGCAGATGCCAACACCCAAAACGGTCCTCCTCCTTGTCCTTGCCCTCATCCTCATGGCGAATACCCATGTCTTCGCCTTCGTCACCCCGGCCTCCCGCCCCCTGAAGGCCCCAACCAATGCCCTGCGTTTCACATGCCCCCCAGTCATTCCCGTACGCGCGCCTGTGTTCAAACCTAGCCGTATATACAAGCTACGTCCCGCCTTCTCAGCGGCCGTGCCTGCCGCCTCCGACGTGCCTGTTCCCCCCATGTCCCCGGCCACCGACTCCTCGTCCGAGGAAGATACGTCCAAGTCCCAGAAGATATTGGAACGACCGTTCAAAGGCATCGTGGAAGACGTCCATCGCAAGGCCCCCCACTACCTGTCCGACTTCAAGGACGGCGCGAACGTGAAGGGGGTGGCGGCTATCTTCTTCCTGTTCTTCGCCTGTTTGGCCCCCGCCGTCGCCTTCGGAGGCCTGATGGGCAAGCTCACGGAGGGAAACATCGGGACCATGGAGATGCTCCTGGCCACCGCCTCCAACGGCATTGCCTACGCGCTTTTCTCCGGGCAGCCCCTCACCATCATCGGCAGCACCGGCCCCGTCTTGGCCTTCACGCTCGTGCTCTACCGGACCGCTCAGAATCTGGCGCTGCCTTTCCTCCCCCTCTATTCCTGGGTGGGCATCTGGACGTCCCTCATCCTCTTCCTCTCCTCTGTCACCAGCCTCTCCAATTTGGTCAACTACTTTACACGCTTCACCGACGAGATCTTCTCCCTCCTCATCTCCCTCATCTTCCTGTACGAAGCAGTCAAGGACCTCTCCTCCTTTTTCATCAACCCCTCCGTTGGCTTCGCCAAGGCCCTCCTCTCCCTCGTCATCGCGGTCACCACCTTCAACACCAGCATCACGCTCGCAGGCCTTCGACGCGGGAAGCTCTTTACCAAGCGCGTCCGCGACGTCATCGCGGATTTTGCCCCCACCATCGGTGTCCTGGCCGGGTGTTTTCTCACCGCCCTTGCCAAAGCCAAGAAGGCCGAGGCACTGCCAACGCTGTTGATTCCCGATTCTTTCTCCACCTCCCTTGGCCGGCCCTGGCTGGTGAATATTTTCGCGTTGCCTATATGGGCCCGGTGGGCAGCTTTCATCCCCGCGCTCATGTCCTCTGTCCTGCTCTTCATGGATCAGAATATCACGGTCCGCTTGGTGAATTCCCCCTCGCACAAGATCAAGAAGGGGTACGGCTTGCACTTGGACATGTTCGTCGTCTCCATCCTGACCTTTATCAATTCCTTGTTTGGTCTCCCGTGGTTGGTGGCCGCCACAGTCAGGTCCTTGAACCACGTCCGGGCGTGTGCGCGCTTTAAGAGCACTGAAGACGGCGAGGTGGTGATCGAGAGCATGCAAGAGAACCGGCTCACGGGCCTTGCCATCCACTCATTGATCGGGGTAGCCATTCTCGGGTTCCGTCCCCTCCTTGGGCAGGTCCCCCTGGCGGTTTTGATGGGACTCTTCCTCTACCTGGGAAAGAGCTCTTTGGCTGGTAATCAAATGTGGGAGCGGTTGAAATTGCTCATTACCGATCCTGCGCAACGTCCGAAAGCGGCGTGGGCGCAAAAGGTACCTTTTAAAGTCAGCGCTGCGTTCACAGGATTGCAGTTTGCCTGTCTTGGAGGGATGTGGGCCCTTAAGTCGTCTCCGATTGGTGTCTTATTTCCCTTACTGATCGCTGCGCTTGCCCCCATCCGCGTTGCAATCGAGAAGCTTGGATGGTTCGACAAGAAAGATTTGGAGATCTTAGACTCGGAAGATGACTAAGTTGGCGAATCAATCTGCGCTAAAACATATGAATGCCGGATTATGCTATAATGTGCTGACGATGTGAATTTACGGGAAAACCAAGTGTAAGGGATATGATGAGACAGCGGTTACAAAGGAGATGTGGCTTTAAATGTTGACCAAGAAAGAAATATGCGCCTGGCCGGCTCTTACTGAAGGAACATGAGGAAGGAGATTTTCCAGGAAAAGCCCCTCACCTTTTCCTTGAAGCGCTTCGCCACAAGAAGTGAATTAAGCTCACAATGTCGCAGCCGGCCCCTGGTTTTCCATTTTTACGCCGCATCGAAAAGAATCGGGTTAAAACGTAACGGCTTGGTGCGGATATCCCCGAGGAATTAGCAAGACGCCGGAGGTTCCGTTTGGTAGCCATTCCTGTTTTCCGGCTTCGGATTCATGCGAGATTTGGATATCCACTGAACAGTCTGCAGAGTTCTTTGATTGCGCCTTAAACATTCTGGAGAACTATGCCAAACATATATGAGAGATTGCATTTCATGGCCACACGGATGATTTGATAAAACACTCGATACCCTTCCCTCCCCGAAATCGCAGAAACCATTAGATGCACCGCATCTAGTAGGCGCCCGACCTCGCTCAGTAGCAAGAAAATCATACATGTTAAAAGCTTTAAACGATGCCGTAACTGCCGGCAGTGTGCATAAGGTCTCCTGCCTGTTGCGTGCCCATCCCTTGCTTGTCTCCACGCGGATGCATGAGGGAGGATGGACTCCGCTGCTCCTCGCTAGTTACTATGACCAACCTGAGGTCGTGGAACTCATCCTCAACCGCGCTGGTGTTGGTGTAGATGACGTCGACCAAGATATTTTTCGTCGAACCTCGTTACACTGGCTTGCTGCGCATGGCCAACCGTTGCTGATTTTGAAGATGGTGAAACAGCACGGGGCCTCTGTTGACATACGCGATGCCGAGCAAAACACGCCCCTGCACCGCGCATGCAAAGCAAATCAAGCCCTGACCGTTGCCATGCTTTTGATGCTGGGTGCTGATCCCTTGGCCCGCACCGAGGAAGGAGACCTTCCATCAGACGTGACTGAGTCGGGCATGACCCGGTCGTGCATGCGCCTCTGGCAAACATCCTGCCTGCGATTGTCGTCTTTTAAACAAGGACGTACTCAGAAAGCCTGCAACGATTATACGACCAAGAGTACTCAGGATGCAAGTGAGAAAAAGGTTGGAGAAAATCCTTTCAATTCCTTCGTTTTGGCTGAGACCAATTGTAGGGAGAAGGAACAGGGATTGTTTCAGTTTCGGTCTGAATCGCTCGGCACCAGATCCACAGAAAGTGTGCTGTCGTGGGAGGATGAAAATGCAGGGGGATCAGAAGCTCCTTCGCTGGAAGAGGAGGATGAAGCTTCAACTTTGCTTTCGAGAGCTCAGGTCTTGTCGGCTTGGGGCAAGAGGGAAACACCCTTTTGGAAAAGAGGCTTGAGCACGTGAGTAATTACGCACGAAAAGTATAAGAAGGGAAAAGAAAAAGCACCGAAAGCATTGCTGTATGTTACTTTTAAACACGACATGGAGGCAGCAGGTTTACTTCGAGAAGTCACCGTCATTCCTTTGCTTGACCTTGTTTATTTTGCTGTCTCTACAAGCATCAAGATGCCTTGCGATGTGCAGAGTGTGATTGGAGCGGCACTTTCATCTGGGACTGCTTATTGACTTTCCGTGTCCTTTCGCGACCCTCACATATTTTTCTACCTGAGGATTGGCTTCCTGCTCTACTTTTAGTCCGGAGCGCCCCCCCCGGCCCCTTCCCCAGACAAGCCCATCACTGTTTATATCCTTGCTATGATCCCCGTACAAATGTCGAGTTCGTCCGAATTACCACGTCGACGCCACAATTTCCATGTGACGTTCACGACTTTCCCACTTTTTTCGCGCCCCTCAGTCTCAAGACCGCCATCTTTTCCACTATTCCGCCTCACTTCCCTTTCCCGACAGTCATGCAAGTATCACACTACCGTTGACGGCCTCCACGGAATTGATAAAATGAAACTTCCCCTCACCCAACTCCGCCGCTTTCTCCCGTTCCCCTTGGCCGCCTGCGTCTCTCTACACCGGCCCCGGCGACGCCATCGCCAGCCTGACAGGTATGCCCACTTCCTTCAGATGCCTCTTGACTGCATCAATTTCCACCTCCCGCCTGTGGAAAATCCCAGCCGCCAGCGCCGCTTCCACACCGGTCTTATTGAACACCTCCGAGAAGTGTTGGGGCTTACCGGCGCCGCTGCTGGCTATGACAGGGATCGTCACCGCCGCCCGCACTGCCCGGACGAGCACCAAATCGAACCCGCGGCATTGCCCGTCCATATCCACACAGTTCAATAGTATCTCCCCCGCTCCCAATTCTTGACAGGCATGCGCCAGGCGTACCGCATCGATGGGCCGTCCCTCCCTCCCTCCTTTGATGGTTGCTTGATACCAGCACCACGTCTCGCCGTTCGGTCCGCTGGACTCCGAGAGTTCCAAAGGCGTGTGGCCCGCCGGGCAGGCCTCGGGCCCCGGGAGATAGACACGACGGGGGTCGATGCTCACCACCACCGCTTGCCTCCCGTACCTGGTCGAGATCTGTTCGATGGCAGACGTGCCCGTCTTCTCCCCGCGTTGTATCATCTCTTCGGCCGCCGTGACCGCGTCGCTTCCTATGCTCACCTTGTCCGCCCCCGCTCGAAAATAACGGGCCGCCACCTCCAAGGCCGACCACGCCCGCCCTCCCTCCTTCCCTCCCTCCCCTTTGCTCGGCTCCACGTACCCCCGGATCCCTCCCCCCACCGTCAAAGGGACAAAGACCTGCTCCGAGGCCCGCTCCAGGACTTGCAGCATCGGCAAGTCGTCGAGGACCCCCTGTCTAAAACTGGTGATGTTCAAGAAGGTGATCTCGTCCGCCCCTTCATCGTAGTACCGCCTCGCCAAAGCCACCGGCTTCCCCAAATTCCGGACCGCGCCCCGTCCCCCCTCCCGCCCCTCCCCCGCCCCTGCCACTGCCGCCTCCCTCACGTCGTACTGGTCCCCTTTGGTCACCACCAGGTCCCCCTCGTCGTTGCTTCGCACGTCCAGGCAGGCAATCACGCGCTTGCTCACACGGGTCTCAGCGATGGGCCGCCAGAGACCATCGCTCGCGTCTACCTCCATGCTCTCGAAACTGATGGTGGGAAGGGGGGAAAGAGGCGGGGGGGAGATTAGTGCCGAGCTTGAAAGGCAGCGCCTCCATGCCCCCCCTTTCCTTGTCCCTCCACTCTTTCCGCCCGGTTGCATGACCCTCGCAGTCCTGCCTCCCCCACCGTTGACATCTTTTTCCAACCCCCTCCCCCGTTGTGGCCCCTCCCTGTCACTCACTTCTCCAAGAAGGTCCGGAGGATCCGGAGGCCGGTCGACCCGCTCTTCTCCGGGTGGAATTGGGTGGCCAGGACCCGACCTTGGTGCACAGAGGAGATAAAATTAGTCCCGTAGGTAGTAAGCGTCAAGGCCCAAGGGGCCGCTTCAGGGGAAGGGATGGCGCGGTAGGAGTGTACGAAGTAGACAAGCTCCTGGGGTCGGATCGCTTGGATGAGCTTGGTGTGCTTCTGCATTAGGAGACCGTTCCAGCCAATGTGGGGCACCGAGAGGGGCGCGGAAGAATCGAAGCCCTTGATGGTGCCTTTGATGATGCCCAGACCCTGGGTGGAAAGGACGACGGAGGAAAGCGAGGACGAAAAATAAGGAGGGAGGGGAGGATGAAAATCGAGTCGCCCCACCGACACGTCACCGGCCCCGGGACTCCCCTCCCTCCGCATCGGCCCCTCAAGCGCGCTCTCTCCCTTCCCCTCCATCGCTCCCACCCTACCGCGACACCCGGACACTCCTCGCTGGCCTCGAACAGGGTCTGCATGCCCAGACAGATCCCGAAGTACGGCCGGTCGGCCAGGATGTAGTCCCGCAGGGGCTGGGTAAAGCCGCGCGTCTCCAACACCTGCCAGAGAAAGTTGCGAAGAGTGAGGAGGTCAAGCTTTGTGTTTGATGAACTTGGCTGCCTGCGCCCGAATGCCAAACCCTGTCTCATACGCGGACAGCAAGTTCCTCCCTCCGTCCTTGCCTACTTAGACCCCTCCCACTTTCGCACCTCCATGGCGCTTCCGAAGCTGCCCACCCCTGGGAAAACTATCACCTCCGCGGAATCGATCTCTTCAGGCCTGAATGGAAAACATGAAAAGATGCTCAATGCGCGCAGTGGGACCAAAAGGTGGTTGCATGGAGGGAGAACTCACGTGTTGATGTCGCGAACCTGGTAACCCAGCGCTACGATCGCGTTCCTGTCAGGGCCATCGAAAGCGAGTGAGAAAAGCCAAGGTGCAAGAGAGAGCATTGACGGATACGGTCTTTCATAAAGCAGCATTGGGGCATCAGGAGACCCTGGAAGCCCCGGGCTCTCCTCCCACAGTGTAATCAATCTCTATTGCAGGCCTAAATGGCGATTGCGTATCCGCCCTCATTTTCCACTAGAAGGGGGCGTTAGCTCGTGATTTAGGTGAGAGGGACGTCAAAGAAGTACCTGACACTTCGCACGTTTCCTGCCCCGTAGTCGAGGAGAGAGACCAGGGGCCGCCGTGGGGGACCGGGCATGGTGAGAGACGTGGTCGAAGAGGGGGCGGTAGGGGCAGAGACTTCCGGCGCTGACGCCATAACTGCCTGTACATTGGATAAGAGACCTGTGTGAGGACGGCTTCATTGCTGCTGTGTCCACAGGACTGTCGTATTGGAGTAGTAGGTGGCCTATTTTACGGACATAACATCGCTTTTTCCGCGAAAGCCAGGATAGGCACAGGTCACAAGTTTACCACTACTTTTGTCATGCGCTCCATAAAAGAGTACACATTTGATGGGTGGTCGAGTGCATGAGCCATGAAATGCATCCAATCATGCTTTGTTACGTTGGCGTGATGGATGTCGCTCATCCAGTCATCAGTCTAGCACGGGCTGATAGTCCACCCCGCGGGAAATTTCCACTTTTGTGCCCATTAAGTTAATTCATAAGCATTCAAAACATGCAGTTACTTGACTCTTGGTCAGCTGCATGGATGTGACACTTCTCTGTGGTCGTAGTGTACATTTTTTGCGGCAGATGTCTGTCCGCAAGTTTGCCTGAACACCTCGTTTTTGTTGGGCGAGCGCATGGCACATAGTATGTCGCAATTTAATCGAATGGTGGCGCAGCAAAAAATCCTGCTGCTCCCGGAGAAAAATGAACCGCGCATTTATCTGTTCCATTGCTTCATGATAGACAGCCTTCACGGCAATCATAAACGCTGCACATACCTCACACATCCTCGCGCAACGTAATCGTGCTCGCTTTTAAACTGAGTTGTTGTGACTTTGCCTTACGCCGACTCAAAACGGAGTATTGTTTAATTTTTGCGTGATTAAAAATGTAAAAGGGAACCAAATCTTTGAAATTTCATTCTATATGTATCAAGAGATGGCAAAATTCAAAGAAGCAATGCTTTCCGTATTGATGAAAATCTCACGATACAAAAGCATTTGCTTGGCTGGTGGAGGACATCCGATCCGCTATTTATGACGTCGCACTTCTTAGGGCATGAAGACATCAAAAGCGCTGACCACCCTAGAAGTAAAATGTGTTTGGCACTATATATTTTGTAATTATTGCGTACATATAATGCTATTATTATGCGTCGAAGAAAAAAAAAAAGGAGGGTCAATAAGCGAATGCAAACCACTTCGTATCCCACATGCTCAAATTTTGTCCTTTCTAGGTCGTTCTCTTTACCTTATTCCGCATCAGAAACCTTAATGAAAATTGGAACCAAAGACTACTTTTGAGGAGGATGGGAAGTGTGCTTTTCCCGCGAAAATGAAGGACGCATCATTATTGACACACCAATGAAACAATATCTTCCATTTGCCCGTTTAAATAGAGGCGACATCACATCGCTCTTCATCTCCCATGTCGCCCATCATAATCATGCATATTCTCTCCCAAAGCAATACATGAGTCAATGAGGCCGCTTCACTCCCTCACACTCTCCCTCTACCGTCAGTCCTCTTTCTCGAGGCGCCACCTAGAGGGCCACGATAACGTCCTCCGCGTACCCGCTCTTCGTTAAGTAATCCACCACCTTGGCCGTAAAATATTCGGGTCCGGCCACCAGCACCAGGGTTTCTTTAGAAGGTGGGGGAATAGAGGCGCGGAACTGCGGGTTGTGTGCCAAATCGCCCATGAAAAGGTCACGCTCTGCCACTGTGTACACGTCTAGTTTGCTAGGAGGCGGGGGAAAAGAGGGAGCCAAGAGAGGGAGACAGAGGGAAGGGGGTGGATGGTGGGCCAATGAAGCGTGAAAAGAAAAGCACGACGAAGGCAGAAGGGAGGAAAGACGGGATGGCAATGGAGAAAAAATTGATTGAATGGCATAGAGGGTGTCACCTGTTGTATCTGTAAAACAAGTCCTGCAGGTCATTTTGAAGGATGTACTGGTCCTGCCGTTCATTGACCCACACGACGTTGGCAAAGTCGACCGAATAGCCCCCCGCGGAGGGGAGCAGGGCGTTGAGGAATTGCAAGGCGGGGACAATGCCGAGCTTGGAAACAATGATCAAAAGCTTGTTGATGGGTCCGGGGTGACGGTTCGTCAGCCGCGCGCCCGGGGTGGCCTGAGAAAGGAGGATGGAGAACGCGTGGAGGGACGTGAGAAAGCGGTAGGAGAGGGTTGGGAGGACTAGGGGATCTAAGCGGGCTCGGTGCACCCACCTGGATGGATTCCCCGATGGCCAGTGTGCCCAATATCTTCACGCTCGGGTCCTCCGGATTGTTCTTCTCTGCCACCACCTCCAGCACGCCCCGCTCCCCCGGGGCGGAGGAAGGGACGAAGGCGGCGCGCATGACCCTGTCCTCTGGGGTGTTCCCGATGAGGATGACAGACTGGCCCAAGTCCAAATCCATCACGTGCAGGGGCCGCGGAAAAGCAAATTTGTAGCGAAGAAATGATCCGCCAATGTTGCTGCGCTCTTGTAGGGTGAGAGGGACGGGGTAGGCGGTGGAGGGGAGGACGTCCACTTCGGGGGGAAAGAGGGTCAGCCAGCGCCGGCGCAGGGCCGCAGAGAGCCGCTCCAGGTGCCCTTTCAGCAACCTGAAGGCACAAGAAAGAGAACAAAGGACAAAAAGAGGGAGAAGAAAGAGAAAGGGGTGATTGAATAGGCGCGATACCGACACAAGAGAGCGCCGGCTCGCGCGCCTCCCTGCCCTCTCAAGGGGACCTGCCCGCCCTCTGCGTGCCTCGTGTCCTCCTCCCACACTACCTCCGGCCACACAAATTCCCCAGCCCTACGCACCGCAAACGATACACGAGTCTCTCGTACACGTCCCAGTGGCGCCGCTCGCAGAAATCCCGTACACGAGCATTGAGCAAGCCCCACCCGGGGGTCTTGGCCACAAGGAGCAAGGCGAGGGCAAGCCCCACGGCCGTCCATACTAATTGGGGCACTTTCCCCGCTGTACGAGCCAGCCTTTTGTGTAAAACGGGCTTGTCAAGGCTCACTGATAACCCGGCACCCAAAGGCACATGTTTGGGAGCAGCCAAGGCGATGCTGCTCCTAGCATGGGCGGTACTACCCCTCCATATCTCCAAGCCACCAGTGAGAGGTCGACGGATCGAGTCCAGCAAGGGGTTGAGGCCACCTTGCCGCCCATGATCTTTTTGGAGGCGGAGAGGTTGAAAGGCTAGAGGAACTCCTCTCTTATGCCCATGCGCCGTCTCCAGGATGACGTTGATGATCACGAATACGACAATGTACGCCGTCTGCAGCATTCTTCGCGGATGCGGCCTTGATATCCGTCCTTTCATCACATCCATATTCCTGGACTGCCTTAGTGGTGGGTTGTCCCACTGCTGCTGCTGCTGTCCTCCCAACAACCATCCTCCCTCACGTGTTGAAACCCGTGGCGGAGGGCCAACCTCCATTTCTAATCCACGTCACAAAGGGGAGAGCGTAATGGAAAGTTCGTGACCAGGCAAAAGGCAGTCGACAATTCCCCCCTCCGCGCCCCCTCCCGACCGCAGGATGTTGTGTGATTGCTGCCTTGAACGGACTTCACCTAAACGATCACGCGAGAAAGCGGCGCAGGGAAGGCCCACCACCCTGTACGCGTGGATGGAAGCATTTCAGGAAAATCACGATCAAACCAACCAGGGAGCAGTCCATGCAATGGACATGGAGGGATATAGGATGTGGCGTCGTTCCAGGTATAAGTAGTGCTATCGCGAGCGTAAGGGAAATGCGGTAGGACCGCCAGGTCAAAGTGGCGCGAACGTCAACCGTGCCAAACAAATCGAGCCGTTCATGCCCTGCTCCCACCCCGCCGACAATATGTCACTTTGTTTGCCATTGCTCTGCTACTCTTTCTGTCCTTTAAACCTTTTGCAGAGTTATCCTAACAAAATTCTACCTGAGCCACTCTATTGGTCGCCGCTGCGCTTTCAGAATTCATCGTGCTTTATTCTGTCTACGTTCTCGCCACTCGGCTCATCCTTTGGCAACTTAATACCTAAGTTCCTCAGTCTCTCTTCTGCTTGGGCCAATACTGCCTCAGTACATGCCAACGGAGTCATCAATACAAAGTCGTATACACAGACAGTTGGCTCCGACACTTCCACCAACTGCTCCTCCAGTCCACACCACAACTGAACGACGGCACTCCGCTTCGGACCATTCCAGCACTGCTGCCCTTCCGAGAAAAACATGACGGGCCCCGCTCCTTCAGCTACCCCTTGTCCATCTTCCCTCTTGATCCACGCTGCCCACCTCCCCACCAATACGTGGTCTTGTTTGACCTCATGAAACGGGCACACTTTGTAGTCAAAAGTCTTTTCAGACTTCTCGAAGCACGTATCTCGCCATGTCACATACACTTTCTCGTCCCCCTCCTCCGCACTGTATCCTGGGTATTCCATCCACTCTCGGAGCTCCTCCACTCGCCCAACCTCCTCCTCACACTGCCCCTCTAGTTGGTTCACGGCGAACCGAAGGAGGGCCGCCTCCAACCGTTCTGGTGCATCGGCGATCGTCTCGGGACGCGCCAGGGCCAACGCCAGTATTGGGCCCTGCGTGATAGCATCCAGGGCCCATTCAAGCTTACCCTTCAATCCAGGGGAAAGGGCCGTTTCAAAGGTTTCCACCTCCCCCTCCAGCCCCCGGTCAAAGCCCTGCTGCACATGCCTTTTTTTGTCACCACTCGTCAGCTTGCCCAGCGCCTCCCACAGCTCATTCTGACAAAGGCGAAGAGCCCAGGAGAGCATGTAAAAAGGGCCCAGGATGAGGGCACCGAGGGCTTGCAGATTAAGCTCCAGGACCTCCGCGGGTTCCCAAGCCGCCAGCGCCGTTTTCAGGGTGGAAGCCGCCTGGGCGGTGGCGGAGGCGGCCATGTCGCTGTCCAAATATGCTTGGAGCGAGAGGGAGCGTCTTCCATCGGTGGCAATGGTAGCGCGCATCGCGTGCAAGAGCGGGTCCTCCTCGGCCTCCAAGGCCGGCAAGGAGACCCGGACGCGGTGGAGGACCCCAGCGCCTTCCGAAGGAACGCCTTCTTGGTCCTCACCTTCGTCTGCCAACTCCGCGTCCATGTCGTTTGAGTCCTTTTCCCCCTCTGCGGATGGTTCTGTCTCGCTCTCAGGCATTTCCGGGCCGCAACGGACTCTTCCTCCTCCCCCTCTCGCTCCCCTTGGCAAAGCCTCGTCCTGCCGACGCTCCTCCTTCGCTTCTCTCGAAGCCACCAAAAGTTCTCCCAACCTTCTTTCCTCTCTTCTATCGCCCTCAACTTCCGCAACTTTGTCAACAACGATCGATGCGCAGACACGGAAGCTTCGATTTTATTCATTTCCACTTGCCAACCCCCCAGGATCGCCCGTGCCTCCGCCATGGCAGCATCCCGCCGCTCCTTTCCCACCGTGACATCTTCGTACCATTTAAAAGCATCGTTCAAATACTCTTCCTGCAAGCTTTCACACGTGTTTGGACACGTCCCTGGGGCCTCATCGCTTCCATCGCAGCAGTCGCAAATCGTGTCCCCCACCCGGGATGCCGGCAGCAAATGCGGCTCGCCCGTCACCGAAGCATTGCACGCAAATGTCGACGCACGCTTCACCATCGAGCAAGCACTGGTTTTTGGCTCGTCGCAGCCATTGACCAGGTCGTCGCAGTAGTTGTCGTTGTGCAGAGCGGCGGGTACGGGACAAGGCGCCCGGTCGGTTGCGAAGGGTGACAAGGTCACAAAGGACGTGACGATGACCGGAAGAAGCCGACGCATGATCATGGTGCTCCCACACCCGTCTGTGTGTTAATGTTGAGGGGGAAAAGCCAGCGCAATGAGATGCGACCCAAAGAGGTTTGGGGGGCACATCGGGTATTGTTCCATTCCGGCGAAGAACACGATGATGCCATCTCCTTGATCATTGAGGGTTTTGTTCGATCTGTCGTCGAAGGAAAAAATGTCCGTGGAACACGCCCAAACCCATAAATGGTTCAGTCCTGCATGCCAGAACATACTGGATTATGGCTAGTCGTCTCGCAGCACCTTTACTCACACTCTTCTCTCCCCGTTCGCACCGCCAAGGTCGTGGCCCGCGCCATGGCCAAACGCCGTCCGCGACCAACGGCAACATCACTCAACGGCACCCAGGGGGTCGGCACCTGCGACAATGGAAATGGTGGCACGAGGGCTTATGATACCGAGACGTTGGAGCTTGATTTAGAAGGGCAGGGTTTGCGCCCGTTGACCGTGTCCTGGGGACGCCGGCAAGGAGACCGCGTCAAGGTCGGCGCCGAGCTGGCGCAGGTCATATGTGAACGGCTTGACGGCGGTGGGAAGGTGGTGCGAAGGCTGAAAGCCCAACATACAGGTCGATTGGAGGAGGTGGTAGCCCCGGATCTGAGCGGCTTGCGTCGCCCGGGCACGGACACGGGGAGGGAGGGCCCGGAGGCCAAGGAGCCGGAGGAAAGGCCGTTACCCCCGCCGAGGCTGGTGTTGGGCAAGCTTCGTTACTGCACGCACCCTGTCTTACAGAGCGGACGCATGTGCGCGGTGTGTGGGGAGGTCCTGTCGGAGGGGACGGGGCAGGCCCAGGAGGCCACCAGGGTCTTTGTCCAAGGCGGGTACCACGTCTCAGTGTCCCGGACGGAGGCGGCCTTTCTGCACCGAAGCATGGCACAGAAGCTCCGACGTGCGCGGAAACTGAATCTGATCCTCGACATCGACCTGACCCTGCTCCACGCCACCATCGATCCAAGGGCCGAGCGCCTGGACCACCAAAAACTGGAAGTGCACGCCTTCGACATCTTCAACCAAGGTCGGATCCTCCGTCACTGGTGCTGCCTCCGTCCCCACCTCCGCACATTCCTCTCCCAGGCCCACGCCCTGTACGTCCTGACCATCTACACCCACGGTCGCCGCGACTATGCCCACCAGGTCGCCCGCCTCCTCGACCCGGACCGTACCCTCTTCGAAGATCGAATCGTCAGTCGGGACGACTGCCCCGACCTCCACGGGCAAAAATCCTTGCAGCGACTTTTTCCCGGGGGTATTGAGATGGCCTTGATCTTGGACGACAGCCCCCAAGTCTGGCAAGGCGAGCAGTCCCGCCACCTTCTCCCCGTCCTCCCCTTCAAGTTCTACACAGAGTTTGAGGAAGTCAACCGGGTCGCGGGGCTTGCTCCGGCCCCTGTCCTGGGTTCCAGCGCCATCCCTCCCTCCCGACCTCTGTCGCCCCCTCCCTCTTCCCCTCCTACCACCACTCACTCGTCACCGGCTCCCTCGGGGGTTTCCGGGAAAGAAACGGACGCGGAGGCGGGTCGGAAGGGGGAAAAGACGCCACCGGTGCCACCCACTGTGTTTGGAGACCCCCGGGAGGACACGCAGCTCGAGCATACCTGGCGGGTCTTGGAAGCTGTGCATGCACTCTACTACCCGGGGGGGGGCAAGCCAGACACAGAACAGGGAGACGGAGGGGCGGGAGGAAGTATCATAGAGGAGAGAGGGCCCGCGTCGGGGAATGACGAGCTGTCGTTGAAGGCAGGGAAGGAGGGCGAGGGAGAGGAAGCAGACGAGGATCAGGGCGTGCGACCCCCCCAAAACGTGGCTGGGTGCCTGAGCTCCGTGCGGCGACAAGTCCTGGCGGGTGTCACCATCTTGTTCAGCGGCGTCCTACCACGGAATGTAGACCCCCGGCGGAGCGACTTGGGCTACATGGCCCTTTCCAGGGGCACGCATTGTCGAGGACTTCAGCCCCACGGTCACCCACCTGGTCGCAGAGAATGCCAGCACAGAGAAAGTCTTCCGGGCCAGGCGGCAAGGCGGTATGTGGATAGTGGCCCGCACGTGGTTGCAGCTGTCGTTTTTCCACTGCGATCGAAAGGATGAAGCGGGCCACGTACTGCCAGGATGTATGTCGACGGTCGTGCAATGTAGAAAAAAGGGCGTCAAGGAGACGCTGCCAGTCTTTGGGGGGGATGGGTGCGAGCCGGGTGGTGAGTCACAGGAAGCCAAAGAGCAGAGGTTCGACAACAAGAGCGACGAGGACAACGAAAGAATGAGTAAACGCCCGAAAGGTGCAGCGGAAAAAATGGAACATGCTGATGGAGATGGGGAGGATGCGACCGCGGAGGCCCTCGTTGCGGCGCTTGAGGACGAGCTAGGATGATTGAAAAATCAAAAAGTGACTTGAATGTAGAAAGAAACTCAATCAAATATGCATCTTATTTCTTTTTCGTACGTCTGATGAGGAGGAGAAGGAGATGCAACGGCGGACGGACTCCCCCGGAGGATCTCTTTCCGGCATTTAAGAACGAACTGGCACGACTGCAAATGAAAGAAAATACTTGGATGTAGGAAATACAATTTGAAATCGATCGGATATACGTTAAATTGTTTTTGTACACCTGCCAGTGAAGGGTTTTGTGGAAGTTGCAACTGGAGAGAGAGGGGAGGTTTTGAAGTGAAATGTCGTCCCTAAGCAGTTCACGCTCTGATTGCTTCATGCGTGTACGACACATATTTGGAGGCCGCATTGCTGTACTTAATTTGTCAGCGTTAATTTATTACAGTTGGCGTCGACAGGCTAATTTTCCTCCGTTGCCTGTGTTTTTATCCTCCTAGGCAACATCGCCGCCTCGGACGTATGCTGTGGCATGTACACAAAGTTATCACCTCATCTGTCGTCGCTTCAGGACAGGATGCCTTCCATAGGGGCTTGGAGTTAATATGAAGGGAATCAGCGGTCCGACAACAGGAGGAAGGGATGAGTAAAATTAGCTATGGAACCGCTGAGAAAGAGGATGCGGCCGGACCGCTCCTGGCCATAATCTACAGTGATTTTGACAATACTATTGGGCCCACGATCCGCTGTCAGACGCCCGACGGGTGCGTTCTCTCACATTTCTAGCCTTTTCCTAGTCCGCACGTGTTACGCCACTAACCCACTTGATGTCCTTTTTGTGTCCGTACAGCTTCCTTTCTCAAGAGGTCTTCGATAGCATCTCAGACTATGTCATCACAGGACGGCAACTGTATGGAAAGACCATCGCTGTGACGGTTTCTGACCTTCAAATAGTTGGATTCCCCTTGTGCATTGAGAACGAAAAGGTGCGTGAAGTGAATTGGTCGAGATGGAGTCGGAAATTCTTTGGGCCATGCTGGTGTGACACGTGCCGCTCTCTCATGGAAGCTCAGCAGCCATAAAGTCAACTTCTTGCAATGATTGACATATTTTTCCCTGTGTCTTCCGTGACATGCACTCATATGATTCACACGTTCCATCGATGGCTCGCCTCCTCTTGGTACAGTATCCCCGTAACACCTTCCTCTTCAACGTCAGCTTTGTTCTGGATGCCCGGAGCGACCCCGCTCCTTACGAGCCCATCCTCCGCAAGGTGGCTCTGACTCTTTATAGCCTAGAGGAAGACAGGGAGTTCATCTCCAGGCCCGAGACAAGATGGCAGCTACACCGCATGCTGCACCGGATCCTGGAGGATTTGAACGCCCGCAAGGAGTGTCTTCTCATATTGGACGATGCGAACTTGTTGTCTCTGAAGCTGGTTCACGTCGTGCAGGTAGGTACAATGAGCCGCGGTGCTGAGAACGGGGGTAGCAAAGGGCCTGTCTGAAGGATTGTACCTGTTATCGGGTGGCCCGCCCTCGTTTCGCTCACTTTTTGCCATTCACCGTCGCCTTCTCTGGCTCTCTGTGCTGCGCTGATCCCTTGTATCTTGCGTCTCCTTCTTCTACTCCCATCCAAAGGAGCCTCCTGTCGTCGGCGATCACCAAGTGCCGGTCTTCCTGCGCGATGCGGCGGTCCTTAAGAATCTAGATTGGGATTTGGCCTTGCGTCACATTATCCCCCACATCGATGGGATCAAGTATGCGAAGCGGCTGGCAATGGACGCGGAGGTGAGGGAGGGCGAGGGGCAGGGATAGAAGAGGGACGGAATGAGTGAAGGAGGCGTGAAGCGAAGCGCCAACAATTTTCGAGAAGAATGGAGCGAAGCAGGCGAAGTGGAAAGGAGTGAGCTAACGAGACGGGTTGAAGTAGGTTCTGTGAAGCGATGACGGAGCAGGTCAAAAGGGCTCATGTGGGACAGATGGGCCTGTGAACGACCCATAGATATAATGCGCAGATATGTAGTCATATTTATCGATGCAACGCGGTCACTTGTTTTGAGCGCATTGTTACTTGTTGACGGCTAATAACTTTATCCGACTGCCTACCTCCCCCTAGATGGACGTGGATTGTGTCAAGGCCGCCTTGCGAACCCTGGTCCACTACGACTTCATCGCCCTGGTGGATATATTCAAATTCTCCAACGTCTACGTGATAAGTGGCACGGAGGCCGCAGCCTTCCGCGAGTTTATGGACAGCCCCGCCATGCTTGAGGAATGTAGGAAGTTTGTCTGCTATCCTCCAGCATGCACGTCATCACAGGCTCTTCCACCTCATACTCCCACGAGCACCCCGGCTACGACTGGCCATTGCACTGATTCTCCGACCATTGCATCCCAATCAGTCATGGAGGACAGGATGGGTGCGGGCGAGAGAATGACAGGAGGGGCACGGCCTGGAGAAGAGGACGAAGCCTCACCCCTGTTGACAAGTGATGAAGACTTGATAAATTTGTACAGGGCTTTCGGACCTCACCTAACACTGGCAGACATTATCAGCGCGCGTAAACAGAAAATGCGTGCGGTGGACGCCCGTAGACTTGTGACTTTCGGTGTCGTCTATGGTTTCTTAAGACGTGTGCATCGATATCCAGTTTATCTGCCGGCGTCAAAGGAATCGAACCAGCCGCCTGGACCGATCAGAAACGGACAACGCACGCAAGATGGGACACGTGGGGAGGGGGGGAGGGAAAAAATATGGAACCAAATTGACATCACAGAGGTCCTCCATCTCTAAAGAGGATGCTGGCAAGACCGTGAACAACAAGTCGAATGAACATAAGCAGCGCTCGACTCAAAAGTACCCATTGTCATTGGTGAAACAGGTCCAGTCCGTTTTTGACGGGACGCGAACGTTGGATGAGGCATGCGTAAAGTTTATGAGGCCTTTTCAGGAGCTGAAGGACATCGCCCTCAGTTCCGAGGGAGGGGAGGTTGTAATTCTGTATAAGTAACCCTAACAGACTGTAGGAATTGGCATCCAAAACGAATGACCTGGAAACCTTGTGTTGACCGTAAGACCTACTCTTCGAGATTCTCTTTTTGAGGCGCGTGCTTTGTGGCTTCGTCAAGCGCGGAAAAAGTTGCCTCATGTTCCCGCTCTCCACGGGTTGCGCGGAAGGCCGGTGCGAGAAACAGCGACGGGCTTACTTGCCTCAGCGTTTCATGACCTCTAGCTTTTGGTAGAGAGACAGTCGCGTGCGCTCTTCGCCTTCACAGTTGTCTTCACTGGATGAATCTTTGAAAGTAAAATTTCTTTCTCAACAGCTGTCAGTGTGGTAATCGCTTCAACAACAAGTGCTGTGACGCGCTTCATAACTCGACCTGCCGACGGATGATAACCCCACTTTTTCTAATCAAGTCGAAGTGATGCCTTACATTTTCTCATGCACTCCCCCCCCTTTGCCTTTCAAGCACGACCAGGATGAAACAGCTTCAGACACTTGTGCGGCAAGGGCGAAAAGTTCTTGCCAACATGTATCTACGTGAGATCCTGACGACGCGAGACACGTGCTTCTTCTTCCAACCGCCATCAATGAACTCTGAGACCGTGCTGCAGATGAAACAAAAATTCCGCGCTCAGACAGGCCTTACCTGGCGATCTTTCTCGCCTGCAGTGTCTCAGCACTATCTGAAAGACAGCCCTTACAAGGCATTAATTCGACTTCTGCAAGGACCCATGATTGTGGCGTACCCGGAAGAGATTGCGGACCGTGCCATTCCTACTCGTGCAGTCCTTGGACTTGCGAAAGAATTCAATTTAGGTATACTCGGAGCCAAATGGCAAAATAACTTTCTATCAGCGGCAGATCTGAAAGAACTAAAAGCAGAGGGTGTGTACAGGGGGGAGGTTCTGGGATTGTTCGCAACCTATCAGCGAGAAGTAGTCCAAGCCCTTAATATGCACCACGAGAAAGAGAGTGGAATACAAACGAAGGTGGAAGAGGGAGGAGGTGGAAACAGGGGGGCAAATTGAAATGCATCCTTGACTAAACAAATATTACATGAACTAAATAAACCTCATGGCGAGTCTTTGCAGAAATCGAACGCCGCATCTTTAGCTCGCAGCATTTTAGTTCAAGATTGTTTGTTATCTATGTCTATTTGTTATTTATGTCTATTCCCCTGCACATTAGAAACTGTAAATGCCCTTATGTTTTTCGCCCCTACCGCGTCTAAGATGTGATAAGCGTGACGGGGGCCTTGTATCAACAAACGGAGGGCATGGTTATCTGTGGTCGAAAGCGCGAGAACTAGATACGGATTGTGACAATGCCGAATTTGCGCCACGGAGTACTGGCAAACATCACCATGGGCTAGCAGGCCTGACTGATGTCCAATATCATGGCAACTATCATTTCCGTAGCCTCCCCTCAGGACAACATGTAAGCAAAGGTGACTTTGTTGCTCGGTACAAGATTTTGGAAAAGACAGTCACAGCAGTAATAAATGGCGAATGATGTACTGGTGAAGGAAGAGTGTTCAGCATACGTCATGTGCTGCGATGTCATCTTTTGGATCGTCTTGATGTTTTCATTGAGGGGGCTACGTTTTGGAATGCCATTGCAAGGGACATCTTTTACGTGTCTGATAGAATAAAGCTAAAAGCTGTAAGAGTGCAGTATAACGTTATATTTCCATATTTCCATAGCCTAGGATGACACCAGCGGTCCGCTCTCATTCCATCAATAAAGTTGAGGAACTGAAGGAGATGAATATATAATATAGAAAATAATCAGCTATCAAGCAACAGTTCTTTTTGGTATGATGCATGTACACATGTATTAAAAAGAGGATAGGTGAGGGTAAGGGTTGGAAATATCGAACCAAGAGCCTCTGTCTGTACTACACAAGTCAGACAACAATTATTTCCGGTGTGGCTCAGTGAGTTGATACCGCGCCCCTTATGGGCTGTCTGGGGAAAGCCATCAGTCTCCTCTGTCGCGAATGTAGCAAATACATGGACAGTGGATTCTATACAACAATGAGAGCACTAAAAAAATTAACGCGGAATATGTCATGTACGAAAGGGTACAGGCTAAAGGGGTCTTGTAGTGTCCCGACCTTGGGGGATTTCCTTCCGGCGACGCTCGGTCTTTTCCGGTTGTATTTCTTGTTCTAGAAGGGAAGCATGGGCTTTCACATTCTAGACTGTCGTGTTGTCCGCTTCACATGAGATCATATTGTTTCCAAGGAGCTGTTCTCTTATGTTATGTTCTCAAATAATGTTTTCCCAGGCTTTCACGCCCCGTAACATTCCATGGAAAACAAACAAAAGAAGGCTTATTCAACATCAACCTCCTGCCGTTGTACATGTCCTTTCCACAACTTCTGCAATATCTGATCTTGTTCAGATACATCTCCGCTCCACACCCATGGTGACAATATCACATCTGCCCTATTACAGGAAAGAAACCACAAGTCAACATGATGCGCCAATCGTGCCGCTCACTTGGCCATGCTGGCCGCGCAGTTACATCTGCTTATTCTTATCGAACGACTCAGCCTGCTCTTCCGGTACGCTGTCTCAGCAGTCGAGCCACACGCTCCGTAGCTCCGCGGGGCAGTGGGAACAGGCATGGACAGGTTGTGTCTCGTGGACCTGGCGGCCCTCCATGGGCCAATTTAGGTCGAATTTTTGATGACATGGGCATGGAGGTGTTCAATGACCCTTTCTTTCGTCCCTTCTTTGCTCGCGGCCCTGGAGGGGCAATGGAAGCGGCCGAGGTTGCTATGGGCTTAGACATTGCAGAGACGGAGAAGGAGTATATTGTAAAGGCAGAACTACCAGGAGTGAAAAAAGAAGATGTGAAAGTTACCTTCCATGACGGAGTTCTCAATATCTCCGCGGAGCGTAAGCAGGAAGCAGCCGGCGAGGATGAGCATCATCGTCAACATTATTCTGACTTTGCGTACGGCAAGGTGTCCCGCTCTTTACGCGTGCCAGACGCGGCCGAGAAGGATCATGTAGACGCTCATTTGGAGGACGGAGTGCTTACAGTAAAGGTTAAGAAGGGGGAGGATTCGAAGCCTCAGGATATCCCTATTAAGTGAAGTTGAAACACGAAGAATTTGAAGACCGCAAAGACGATGCTTTGGAGTTAAACAAAACGCAGAGAAAGAGTGCGATTTCACGTGGAAAATGGCGGCCACTGTAATACCGCTTATTGTCAACGAGCGAAGGGCCTTCACACAGGAAAAAATCGTAGAACATCAAAGCTGATTATCAATACTTGATTAACTAATAAGGGTTGCGGAGAAAAAATTGAAGGGTCTGGCGCAGGCGAAGGCAGAAAATGTGCGCTTGATATTCTAAGCCGAACCGTATGTAGCAGATTGGGAAACGAACTCAATATTGAGTTTTTTCCACGGAGGAGAATTTAAAAAAATTTAGTATGGTATCTAAACGAGATAAATTCGGACCGTATGCAACTTTTTTGATTTTTCCGTGCTTGCGGCCGGAATGTATGTACATTTGTGTAACGATCATCCTCTCTCCCTTGTTAGCTTCACGCCAACGTGCCTCGCTTGCTCACTCCCCCTTCACAATTTTAACCACTGCGTCAATGGGTCACATTTTCCATTCCTCTTGCTTGGCGAAAATTCAGTCCTATTGATCGGATGCCCCGAATCGAGAGAGACAAGCTCATGTGCGCACGCTTTGATTGAGACCAAAAACAACAATGCTATCTTCATGGCGAGGGCTATCCATATCCCCTCGGAAGGAGGAATGGAACAACGATGCTTTAATTTCGTACCCTTTATGGATGATGAGATATGACTCGAGTTCCCTCGCGGCTGAGCCAAATGTAACGATGTAGTCGGGAAGCGAAGGGGAAGAGATCGGGGGTGATGAGGAATCTGCCTCCCGCTCTATGCGACAGTCGTCGCCGTCGTCGCTTTTAGCATTTACATATGGACTGATGCCTCTTGAGGCGCCGTTGATGACGTTAGAGTACCGCTCCATGGCGTACCCTAGGGGGTCGATGAGGAATGCTTCGGTTGGATTCGGCCTAGGCGTGTTGGGGCGGAGCACTGGCGGGCAGTCCAGATGCCTGAGGAGGAGTCGAGGAGGGGGAACGATTGATGTCGAGGGGGTTGAAGCGGAGGAGATGGAGGGGGGAAGCAGGAAAGTTGGGAAAAGGTAAGAAGAAAGGCCAAGGAAGGAGGAAGGAGCAACATTATCTGCGCAGATGGGAGGGCTTGACGACATAAAGTAGGCCGGGACGTGCAGGTGGGTAGTCCACGGCGTTGCATGGCAAGGCATGAGAAAGTCGATCACCACTTCGGGACGGCCCCTTCCGCCCCCTCCTCCTCCTCCTTCTCCCTCACTTCCCGCGTGCTGCCCCGTCTCCCTCGTCGCTCCCCGCCCCATCCCTTTGGCGTCCTCCGCCAAGAGGCTGGAGAGGAATTGCATGACGTCTATCGGCCCTCTTTGGTGGATCTGGGAAAAATAAAAGGCCATCGGTGCGTGAGTGGTGGCGAGGAAGAGGATGGATAAAAGGAAGAACCGTGGTTTCCTTTCCCCCCTCCATCTCCGGGGAGCGGCGCTAATTTTGGTCTCCGCCACACCGCAAGACCGGGCAACAATTTCATGTCGGGGAAACATCATCTGCTCGGAAATGACTACACCAGCTAGAACGTGGGCAAAAGGTAGGACGGGAAGGAGGAAGCGGAACTCCTTGTGAGGGGAGAGGGAGAGGCCGAGAGGATAGGTAAGGACGACCAAGGCGAGCAGGCACAAGGCTGTAGGACGAAACTCGACCACGGAAAAGGGTGACCACACGAAGAAACGGTTTCGGCAGAGGGCGCGGCGAAGGCCGAACAGGACAAACGGTAGTTGGGTGGTAAGGACAGTGAGGGCGCCGAGGGTAAAGTACCAGTGAAAGGGGTGAGAGCCGTATTGGACAGCAACGCCAGCCACCAAGTTAATCCGCAAAAAATTGATAGGTGTGAAGACCCACTCCCATTGCGGTACAGTCGATGCAGTGGGATGGGCGCCAGGGCCTGCGTTTCTGGCCTGGTCGAGGACGGACACACGGTTGTAGCAGTAGGAGTCCAGCAGGGTGCTGACAAGCATGACCAGAACAGTCCAAAACAGTACCACCCGGAGCAAGTACTGGGGAATATCGTACAGCCGAGTACAAGAGAGCCTCCAAAAACCCAGAGGAACCCAGGCGAAAAGAGCGGTGGGGCGAACCATGATGGAGACGGTGCCCAGCACTATGGACAAGGGTTCTGTCATCCCCACGCGGGACGGAGGCAGGTACCGGGGAGATTTTCGATTTCCTCCTTCGATACTTTCCGCTCTTTCGACAAGCGCTACCCAGTGGTACACAGCGGGGACGAGAAGTGCCATTTCCAAAGAGGAAGAAAAAGTGCGCACACCGGCATACCACATGAACCAGTTGGAACACTGACAAAACAGGGCACAACGGGCAATTGTCTCGGCCCTTGCGATTGCATCGTCTCCATCACCACTACCATGCATCATGACACGCTTTGCTAGCCAGTACACATGCAAATCCGTGCTGGCCGTAAGGAAAGCTTGAACAACCATGGAGGGTCCGTAGGCCACTGCCCCGCGCGACGCTAGGTTGGTAACTTTTAGCAGGGCGTAAAAGACCGCAAAGAGCAACGGGTGGATGAACGAACGGATGCGTTCTGATTCCCATTCCCATGTCCTAGTTGTGGGTGTAGGAGAGTGAAGATTAACTCTAGTGGCAGTGCCGTAGCAATGAGAATGGGCCCTCGCCCAAACTGGCATGCGCATGGCAAGCAAGCCCATACATACTTACAGCAATCCAGATCCGAAGACTAGCTTGTGCGCCACTTCGGGACCTTGCCAGTATTCGTCCGGATTGAAGTAGGTCTTGACGGTCCAAGCATTTAAAACTCGATACGCAAAAAGGGCTAGGAATAGCAAGAACGAAGCCACGCCTGGGGAGTTCAACTTTGACATATCGGGGCTGATGAGCTGTGTCCTCGCTATAAGGGAGTTAAACGAAGGAAATTCATCCACTCTCCATCCCTGTACCAAGCAAGCGAATAAATTAGAAAGTCGTCATTATTCGCGGTGGAGAAGATGTTCGGAAAAAACACGATGTGACACGAAGACCAAGTACGAGGAATGCCTCGCGGAAACAAGGGCGTCGCGAGGGGAGGTTACCAAGGGTGTTGTCGCAATACTGTGCTTTTTGCTTTAAGATGGTACTCATAACACAGTAGTCTCCTTGCCTCTATTTCCATTTGCTTCTGTTATTGGACCTTGTCCTCTTTCCTCGTCCTGCTCTCAAAATTTATTATTGGACGCTCGGGCGCGGTCTCGCTGACGGTAAGAGTGAGCAGCTTGCCCGAGCTTGTCTCGTGGACAAGTAAGGGCAAATCTCCATAATCGTACTCCATTAAAAAACCACGAGCATGGCCAGAAGGAGCGTGAAGGATCCCAAATTGGTCGCTCTGCAGTAAGAGGATTGGCCCTGGTAAGCCTTGTCCTCTGCGCCACTCCATGGCATGGGCCAGCTGCACCACAGCATCGATAGTTGTGCCGTATTCTAGCCCTTTTTTTTGCCAGGCTACCACTTGAATGCCATCAGCAAATCGAACTCCTGCCGCATAACGGATGGGATGCAGCTCGTCTTTGTCGTCTCTGCATGCGAGAGAGGGAGGTAAAACTTTTTTGGTGTGTTTATGCCTCTTTGCGCCTTCAGAAGAAAATTGAAACGCACCTTGCCGTCGAATCAAGCACTTCACGGTATAATTTCTCCTCAGGCCCATTGTTCTGTGGGATTTCCATTCCTTTAGCGATAAAAGCTTCACCAGTTACCACCAATTTATTTCGATCAGTGTGTCGATACAAGGATGCGTAGGGGTAAAGTGCACCAAGCGTCAGGCATCGGATATCTGTTGTGCCGGCATTGGCCACAAGAATGCGCAGGTCATCTCCAGCCATACTACTTAAAAATTCTTTGCATAGGATGCCCGGGAATAGGGCCTCGTGGGTCTGATCACTGACCACGTAAAGGCGCAGGAGCGTCACGGGGGGAGGCACGTGTCGGAGAGCTGCCAAGGCTGCACGCTCCGCACAAATGCTTCCACTGATCATGCAAGGCTCAGAGTTTGTCCCACAAACATGGTTGATGTCTCCTTGACCATTTTTGTAGACGATGACTGCAACTACTCGAAACTGCGACTGGTAAGGTGGAATAAGCTTGGTGCGGTAGTTATTGATCAGTTTTAGCATATGGCAGGCTTCCGCTGCAATAGCACTGTCCCCCTCTTCCTCGTTAAGATGGATCTTAAAGTCCGGTAGCGTTGCCATTCTATTTTCTTCGTGTGATTGTCGTGTAGGGGTTGGACAAGTCGGGGCTGTAAGGAGATCGTATGATACTGGAGCGGAACGGCTTCAACGGCTCGATGCGGGCGACACATATACGCACAAACTTTTCTATAATATTATTCTTTATGTTGTGCTTACATGGAGGTTTTACATTTTTGCATCAATCATCTCATTTTCAGGATTGAAGGCTGTCGTACACTACCATCGGAGCTCAACAGGAACCACGGTTCTTGCCAGGGTGGGTTTCGGGTCTGCGGGAGAGGACGGGAGGTTGGCCTTCAGAAATGCATCCCAGAATGATAAGAATTGCCATGTTTTTGGCGGCTGCGACCCTTAACTACGGGGATTCATTTGTCTATCAGTCAACAAGGACATTGAGCATGCGCATACCATATGAAACACCGTGGCGGCGTCACACGAAAGTACCCGTGGCCAGACCTGGGGTCCATGCTCTATCTTCCCTACGCGTCAATCAACATCTTTCCGGCACTGTCATCAGCTTGTACGAAGGAACGGGGCACCGCAAGCTTTTCGTTGATGTTGGGGTCACGCGTACGGATGTGCGTGGCAGGCACTTTCCAGTTTTTGGGATGGTTCGGCTGCAAGGACCGTATCAAAACAAGACGTACACGTATGGTCAGCAGGTGCAGGACCTGTACGTGCGGGCAGTCTTCCCAGAACCCGCACGCTTGTTCCTCAGTCTGACGCCTGTTTACAAACGGCCAGTCTCAGACGGGACGGGAGAGCCATTGCCTGTGCATCGATTGCAAGATTTGAAGGTAGGGATGCCACTCTTAAACGCGACAGTGGTAAGTCTCACAGACAACTACTGCTTCCTCGACGCCGGGGTCGTTCGGGGCCAGGCAGAGGCGGAGCAGGCAAAAATGATGCATGATGGAGGCAAGGGTGGCGAGAAAGGGACGCCGCGTCGGAGATTGAGGCATCCCAAGCCCCGACCTTTGATGGGCCGGCTCTACAGGGGCGATTTGCTCGAGCAATACGCCCTGACCGACAAGTTCAGGACCGCTACCACCAAGGCGGTCCTGACCCCTGGAATGTCGCTGCCAGTGTATGTGAAAGGCGTGCATCTCGACTCCTGGCAGTACAGCTTGACCGTGGACCCGGAAATGACAGAGGAGAAGGCGGCGGCGCTCAAGGAGGAGAGGAAGGCGCAACTGAAGGCCCAAGCGTCCAAGCAGCCTGTGGACGCTCTATTGATAGGGGAGTCGCGCAAGGGCGTGATAACAAAAATACTTCCCGGAGGGGTGAAAGTGGGGATTGGTGTGAAAATCACGGGATTCGTCCCGCTAGACTCAGTATCCGAGGCCTATGGGGAAGAGATCAAGGACCTTAGCCGCGTCCTTGTGGTAGGAGGGAGGTTGCAGGTAGAGGTAGATGAAGTGTCCGACGACGGAAAGAGAATCGATTTGCGTTGCTTGGAAATATTTCCTCAGGTGGGGTCGACGAAAAAAACAGTTGGCAAGGCGGGAAAGGCCGATCAGGCATCGGGTAGACGGAAAGAGTCAGTCGGTGAAGGAGCAAAGAAGGGCGAACAAAAACGGATGTCCAATCCTTCGTATGATGATGATGACGACGATGATGACTACGGGGGTGACGAGGATGACTACGATCGGCTTGGGTACGACGACGAGTGGTAGGGGAGGCGAGGTGAGGCAAGGAAGGACAAGCTACGAACATTTCATACACTACCATGAGGAAGACAAAGCGTGTAATCAAAGGGGTCCTAGAAAAATTAAAATGAAAGTATACGTGTGACTGAAAGACTTGAGAGAGAGAGATGCTCTCCACTCGTCGAGGCAGCGCGAGCCTCCTTCGCGCCAGCACAGAAAGCCCTCTGGCCAGGTATTGAACACGGCGAGCCTGGTTCTACGCGACCTTCTCTCTGTGAAAATTGCCATATCTTTTTATGGAAGCCACCATAAGGATGGGAGCTAGAAAAGGAGGGAGAAAGAATAGAGGCGAAGGCACGAGCGTGCGGGTAGGGCGCCGGTCCGACAACATGCATAGTCCTTGCTTACAAATTATCTCTGCGCGGACACTAAGACTCAGCAACGAAAGTGACACGCCTACTGCGTCCCACTCGGTCCAGGAAATTTACTCGAGACAAAAGGAATATAATGATCTAGGAAGCCTCCGTGGTTACGTTCCTAGCGCTACGATCCCTCGCTCTTGCATACCTTCACACTTTCCAGCGAGTACTCATAGTACTCAGCCTGGGGAAAGGATTTCAGGGGGCCGTGTCCCCGGGTGCTTGCCACAGTAGTGTATTCATTGTATTACTTCCCTCCAATCTACTATCACTCCTTAGCCCTTCTGCTTTACCCACACTTGTGTAGTCGACAGGCTGGACACCAAGCAGAAAGCGGCCCATGGCCGTGGGCCGACACAAACGGGTGCCGATTTACCAAGCATTTCAATTATCGAATGGCAAGATGAGGGAGAAGCTTGTCATCTGCTTTATCGTATTGGGATTTGTGTTCATTATGCAACAGGTGCTAACAAAGGTGAGAAAGCTTATGTGCCATCGGGCTTCCCCGCGCGTGAATTCGCCTCCCTTCATGAAGCGGTATTTGATTTTTTCCGGTACGAACAAAGACGCAGATTTCAGTTTCTTCTTCCGCAAAAGATAAAACAAGTAGCATTAGTCTTCAAAGCTCAAATGAAGAAACGAGGCCGATTTTACATGCAACTCATGGGGAGGATGAGAAAATGGCGGCGGTAGAGATGCCCTTATTGAAAACTGGGCCGGATCCCAGCCTTCTGCCCCCACGGGCTGACCAAGATTTGCGTTCACCCGATCAGCCATGGCCTAAGCCTTTATCCTTAGCGGAGACATCGTTTTGGTTGGATTTACTGGGCAATTACACTGAGGCCGCGCCTCCAAGAAAACTGAGGATGGCGTCAGACGGGTAAGTGAATGAGACTGCGCTTGAACACTAAGTGCTCGAGTTGCCATGATTCGAGAGCCTACGACAGATAATAAACATAATCGTGCTACAACATCTCTTTCTCCCATGTGACGTTATCTTCTCGATTTCATGCCCAGGGCGGTGCCCGAGCCAGTCAACATTAAGCAATGGGTGGGACAAGGAAAATGCAAGCACGCAAGCATGTATCTGGGCCTTATTCTGGATAGATTGCGACCATGGAGTCAGGGAGGGATCACACAACGCATGATAGACGAAGCGGTTTGCATTGGGAAAAAACGCAGTGACTTTGCCTCTCTCTCGTATCAAATATTGGATGGTGAGGTATATGCCAGGGCTGAGGGCGACACTTTGAACATCGACGAATATGCGAGGCTTATCCTGGACGTGCTTCAGGTCTTAAAGCTACCGGACATGGAGTTAGGGGTTTTCAGTGGTCGCGATCTGCCGGTTATGCTTCGGCATGAAGTACATCCTATTTTCGCTTACGCCAGCGCCGAGGCCTTCAGCGAGATGCTGTTGCCTTGTCCCTGGTACGTCTTGCCGGCAGCCGAAGAGGTAGATGCACGGTCACCATCGTGGAGGCCAGATGGTCTGGAGGATTTCCGAAAAAGGCCAGGAAAGTACGTGAATGGGCCGAGGAAAAGTGGGGGAGGAGTCTCGAGGATCATGGTTATGCCCAGCCGGTCGATTTCGTAGAAGATTGTAGGAGGGAAGTGGCGTGCCAGGAGTTCTTTCTTATTTTCGCCACAACCACAGGGTTTTTTGGCGCGGAAGCCCCAATGATTTTGTGCCCTATGAGCCCGCAACCCTGAGATTTGCACCCCGCATGAAACTGGTCGAGGCAAGCCATCAATGTCCCGACCTTTTGGATGCCCACGTCAGCTCCTCCCTGTCGCTTTTAGCCTTGTTGCCTGCCGAAGAAGAGTGCCAGCTCTATTCTCGCTGGAACGTGTCGACTCCAGCAGGCATCTTGGCCGCGGAGGGATGCTCGAAAGAAACTGTCGATGAGTACCGCAGGCAGCATGAATCCGACAGGAGGACGAGTGGCGAGGCCCAGCAAGAGAGCCGATACGCCCTCAACATAGATGGAACTGGCTTTTCGGAGCGATACGCCTCCCAACTGTTAAACAATCAACTAGTGTTCAAGGTGGACACTCCTTTTTTTAATTTCTACAGCCGTTTTTTCTTACCTTACGAGCATTACGTTCCGGTCAGGTACGATCTATCAGATTTGAAAGACAAGATTTTATGGGCAAACGAAAATATTGAAGAAGCCCATCGGATCATGTCGCAAGGGGCAAGAAGAGCTCATGCAATATTCCGCCCGAACGAGGTCATGTGCTACACAGGCCTTGCGTTGGCTGCCTTTGGGCGACTTCTGGCTTATGACATCCCTAAGAAGCCTAGGGAGGGTTACGACCAGTACATGTAAATACGCAATTGCAAGAGAAGGCGGCTTTGAAAGAAGCATATGGAAAAAAGTAAAAAAAGTGAGGAGCAAACCAATTTTCCACCAGTCTCTGCTTTGCGTAGCCTCATCTGTGCAGGCGTGGTAAAGAAGCAATGTATACATTTTCGCTGAAAACCAACTTGTCCTTGCGTTTAGACGACGGATATAGATACATACTGCGGCATTCTATATGTGTATATTCTTAATGTAGAGCGCGATTTCTTGGAAATCAATATTTCCTGCCTCCTTCAGTAAAAATATGCTGTAAAGCTTTTTCTTTAAATGAGAATAATTTCCCCTTCACAGATGTAACATCTAGAATATGTCTGTAATCCTTTGGTTCCTGTTCACTACAAATAGGACAGATGCCTCCTGAAGAAGTACCAAGACACGGAGAAGAGCGTCGCGGCCATACACCAGAAGAAAAGGTAGCCCCGCGGCCAAAGAAGCTCAGGCATGGTTGGTTCTCCCTCCTTGTTCATGAAATTCATCTGTTTCGTATCGACGACGACAGAGATTTGGTGTGTAAGTCTCGAGATAAAATCTCTGTGTGACTGCCCCCTCGATGCCTCCCCCCACCTACCCCGTACACGCCCGTCAGAAACTGAAGCGGCACGAACATGGTCGTGACGACAGTGAGCGTGTACAACACCTCGTTGGTGCGTTGGTCCTACATTTGGAGGGAAAGGTGTGCAACTTGTGAATTCAGGAAGTCATAGGGGAGAAAGCAGCCAACAAAGGCAGGGTCAATGTGACGATCGATTGCACGCCTGAGCCCAGGGCGACCTGATGAGTCCCAAGCGCAGCCTTCCCTTTTCCCTTCCCCCCCTTCCCCCCCCCCCGATGTTACCCTCAAACTCTTGAATTCCTCCTTGGTCGAGTCGCACATCTCGATGCAGCCGCCTATCTCCTCCAGCCCTCGAACCACGTGATCGAGGACATCTTCCAGGTACACTTTCATGTCCTGTCCAATCTGCTCGTCGTCCATCAGATGCCGCACCACCGCGGTCATGGGCCGGATACGGCGTTGCAGGCGTTGCAGCTCGCTTTTCATACCGAGCACGAGACGCATGTGTTCCTGCGAGGGTCGAACGAGAAAAGGAGACGAGAATTCGAGGAAGCTTGAGGGCATTGACGTCCTCGTACCTCCATAAAATCCGGTCGTGAACCCCGGTATGTGTCCGAAGCACCCAAGACGTGGAAGTCGCACCGCTACAAGGCGTGGTCAGGGCCACCACCTACGAGGCCTCACCTCCCTCGTCTTACCCTTACCTTCTTGAAAGTGCTCTCGTTGCGATGTAGCTGAGCCTGAAAGAGCCGGACTCGGGTCCGGTATGCCTGGGCGATGGGGATGAGGAAATCCACCACCTCGTCCAGGATCCGGTACAACAAATGCTTGCTGTTGCCCTGCCGCAAAGTTGAGTAGTCGACCTTCAAGGCCGTCACCAGTCTCTCAAAAATGTGGCCCTGGGAGAAGGAGGAATTGGCGCCGCCAACGCCGCTGTAGGGGGACGTCGATCCGCTCTCTTGTCCGTCCCATCCGTAGCGGACGTGGTGCTCATAGTGGGAAGCCGCCATCGAGTCGTCCTTGATCAGCCCGTCCTCCCCACTGTCGAGGTCACCGGCTTCACGACCGCCTCCGCGACGAAAGCGTAAGCCGTGGGTGCTCGCAGAACCCCCCACGAAGGAGGAGTTCCCCCCCTTGGCCATCGATGCGGATGATTCGGTCCGGCTGCCCATCCCTTTCCATTCCTCCCCGGCCCCTTTCTTCCCCCCCGGGCCTTCCTCGCCGCGAAGCATCTCGTCCGTCTCGCTGTTGAAGGTCTCCCATTTTCCGTGCAGGGAGATCAAAGTGTCGTACGAAGGAGCACCCGCCATGAAAATACACAGCTTGCTCCACTCGACCCGGAAGTGAAAGTCAGACCACGACTCTTTCCCTTTGTGGCGGCGATCGTTCGGCGAGGCCTGCCCCGAGCCCTGAAGCCCCCCGCGCTCCCTCTGACCCGTGGCCCCATGCGCCAAGAGAGCAGCCGCTTCGGCCGTGGATTTGATGATACTCGAGTAGCGGCGTCGCTGCTGGCGAAGGGTTTTCAAGGCCTGAAAAGCCCCGAAAGATAGGAGGGAGGGGACGGGAGAGGGGGTGGAAGAGAAAAGGAGAAAAGGTCGGAAAGAAGGCTTTGGAGGCCAGAGCAGCTCCTTGCGTGCACGAAAAGAAAGAGGTTTCTCCCTTGATCCCCCCCTCACGTACCTCCCGGCTCTCCCGCGTCAGCCTAAAGAAGGGCATGACAATGAAATAGTGGCAGCCGTACTTGTTCACCTTGGGCTGTTGATCCTCCAGTTTCAGTGCGTCCTCCACGCAGAGAGGGTGCAGGCTGTACTTAATCGCGAAACGCAGAATGGTAAGGCGATCCAAGCCTTCCAAGTGCAGCCAGCGCATCATAAAATCCTTCGGGTCTCGATGCGTAGTGAAGAAAGCGTAGGTGTCGGCCACGGGGATTTCGGCAGAGTACGTCTTCTCGTTGTAGTCCAAAGAGGAGAATTTGACCACTTCCATCCGCCCCTGGCCGGTGGAGTTCTTCCTTCCCCCGTTCTCGCCTTCCTCGTCCTCGTCCACCAGGAAATAGGCTTGACACGTCGTCCCATAATCGGGGTAAAGCGCTGGGGTGATCCGCCCGTCCGGAAACCCCCCCACCGCGATACTCAATTCGCTGCCAACGTGGAGACCGCGGCTTTCGTCCCCAACACCCGCTCCTGAATGCAATTTGGGAGCCGATCCAGCCAGGGTGGACAAACCGTTTTTGATTACATCCTCCAACCCCTCTGCAGGGAGGCCCTCTGCTCCCCCTTCGTGTTCAGTGGTCGGCGCCATTTCACCTGCTGCCCGCCCAAACGGAAGAGGACTGCGGCTTTGCGTGAACCTCCCATGTTTCCCCCTCTCCTCTATCCGGTCTTTGGTCGCCAGCTGTTTTTGTCGCATGGCCATGGGAGGAAGGAAGAGCAACTCCATCTTCAGGCGTTGCACGATCCGCTTGAAAGCCGCAAAGGTGATCCGATTCTCATCTTTTCTCCCCCCTCTCCCTTTTCGCGCACTCAATTGTCCACTAGACACACCGCGCCTGGCCCCCGCTAGCTCAGGACCAAGCCCTTCCCCTTCTTCCTCGCTCTCTGCCCCTCCGGGCCCCTCTCTGTTGGTCGTGATCTTCTCACAGGTCTCCCACAGCAACTCAAACTCACGCGTGCCTTCCAAATTGGTAAATCCCTGTTGAGCCAGGCCTTGCAGCAGTTCAGGCTTGCTCAGACGTCCATCGAAATCCCTACCAGTACCCGATGACACGAAGAGGAAGGGAGTGAAAGATCATCAGCCAGGGATTTCTGAGTGGTACGCCCCCTAGGCCGCCCGAACCTACAGCTTTGGCTCTCTCCCCTAATCATTCTCTCCACACGCGTAATCCTCCCCTTTGCCTCGATACGTACCTGTCAAAGGCGTCGTACAAGTTTCGGAGCCGGCCGTCCGTCACATCGATCACTTCCTGCACGTCTGGGGAGTAGACGTCAATTGGCCGCCCATGTTGCGCGATCGTGGACCACACGGACGCATCCAGCCCATCGAGTTGATCCACCGAGAAAACCTGCGTTGACGTGTTGCGTAAAGCAAGTGGGGGCTGCATACAGTAAGACATTGGTCCCGCCGAGATTATGCAGAAATGCAGGGATCAGCAGCTTGCTTAAACTTTTGAGAGCGTAGCCCGATTGAGTATGCGCGGCCTGGCACGCAGTGACTAGGGAGGTTTCTGAACCCTTCGAGACGTGGAGCACTGCAAGCGCTGGTCAAAAGGCCTGTGCATCAAGGCCGCGACACTGACGGGACGGGCTGGGGAGGGACTGTCATGGGGTATAGGATGGGAGGCATGAGTGAATATTCTCAGTCGCTGTTAGATGCCTCAATAGTTCACGCGCACCACTCAGCAAGGCCACTACAGCAATTCAGAGTATCCTCCTGTGTCTGCAACGACGTGAACCGCCACGTCTGCGGGATAGGCAGCATTAAATCAAGGCCCTGCTTGTCGCCCATCCAAACGTGAGTCTGGCGAGCCCTTAACGGCGACATTACCGCACCCGAGTCCGAGTTGAAAAGGCCAAGGACTGCGTGCAAAGTTTCCAAGATCACCTCTCTTACCGGGATGTTGTATGCGAAACACATGGCTCTATGCGCACAGCCTATCGATTGGTGGACGTGGAGATTTGCATGTGTTGTTGCTCGGCACTCAGAGTCCTCTCCCTCTTCTTTCACCGTAGTCGTCCTGGCCGTTAAGCGTTGAAGCCAAAAATCCAGTTTTTTTTGCAATAAAATTGACCGAAACGTTCTGCAGAAGAAAAACAGCTGTTTACGACACAGTGCAAGCCTGGCAGCGCGCTCGAAGAGAATGAAGACGCACTTCGCCGTGAGATCAAATGGTGCAATATGAAAGCTCCCCCCAAAACAAAAAGAAAGTGGGTGCGAGTGATCCAGGACCTATGCTTACATATGTACAAATGTGCAATACAGGGAATCCATTTCCCACAAGAAGAGGCTGTTGTCTAAAAAAAAAAATCATCTTGCAATCTGAAAATTTTAGAGTGGATGAATCTTATTTCAATGAAATCAACTAGTCATTATCAAAAGAATGTGGGCATAACATCTGCTTCTGCACAAATATGTACTGTACGTAGCGGCAGTAAGGTTATCTATGCGTCGCCACCTTTTTTTCATATTTTCCCGGGTATGTACAAGTGATGTCGAAGCACGCAAAAATCTTTCGGACGTTTTACATGCCCATATCCTGATTGCCGTCGCTGCGCAAAATCGCCCGGCTTCTCCAGATTAGTTCCTTCGTGTCAATTCGTGTATTTTCTAGAGAGAAAAGCTGAATGCTTCAACTCTCTTGCTGTTCATGTCCCCTTATATCGTCTTCCACTACTTCTTACATCGTGCTTTACCCTTTTTTCGGACTAGTGACTGCTCAATGATACTTTCGGAGTTGCTCTCATCGCGGAAACTGCAAAATGCACATGAATTACACTACTTCTGTTCTATTTACCTCATTGCGAACTAAGTCACCTGGAAGACACCGAAGTTTTCCCGCGATCTACCCGGAATGACGGTACGGCTGGGCTCTCTGAGCATCGCCTTGATCTTCTCATTTCGTAAACCGTGCCGATACGCATGCCCCACTCGCTCAACTCAAGGTGAAGAAGGCGTCCATCCCATCCAGTCTTTTCATTCCTGTTCCCGGACTACTGTTGAATCCAAAGTAATTGACCGCTACCATGGGCAGCAGCGCATAAGGATGCCGCCGAACAATCGCCGTCACCACCCCTACGTCCACGACGGCCTGCGCCGAGGTCCAAGCGGCGAAAGACTCGCTCTCCTCCACGTACGTGTTTTGCTTGAGCCAATTCCGCAAGCCATAAGTCCCGTACCCGGCATTAAGCATGACTGCGCCAATACCATTGACCGAGTAGGCAATCACAGGAGGGACGAGAGGGAAAGAGGCGGCGGAGCGCATAACCCCGTACAGCCCTCCCACGACCAGGCAGGCCATAGAAGAGATGTAGCACCGCATGGCGTAGACGGAGCGCAAGCGTGCAAAGGGTCGACCCAAGGTGCCCTCTTCGCGGCCCGCCACCGATTCCACCGCGTCTGCGATCGCGCAGTCAGTCAGATGGGAGGGTAGGAGGAGGGAAGAGCTGGAAAAGAAGGAGGGCGTGCCTTGGCCCAGGCAGCGGTCCACGGCCGAAGCCTCTCGCCTCGTCGCCCACGGCGTCGCGCACTTCTTGACGGCGCTTTCCTCCGCGCTTTCATCGCTCAGACCTCCCCTCTCCACCCCTGCCGACGGTAGACTATGCCTCTCCTTCACCCCCTGCTCTTTGACGGTCCAGTAGCGATCCAGGACGTTGTGAACCGCTTCCACCGCGTGCACGAAGGCAGAGGCGTTCCTCCCCTCCGCCCGGGCCAAGGGCACCAAGCCTGCCAGCACGTCCCGCTCCAGCAGCAAGGTCTCGCATGCCTTGGCGTCCTTTGAAATGCCCCCGAGGAAACGTGCCACCTCCGCCTCCACCTCTCGCATGCGCCGCCGCACTTGGTCGTCCACGCGCCCGGGGAAAAATTTGGCGTAAATGGACATGCGATGGTCCTCGAACAGACCCGCCGCGTTGCCCACATGCTCGTCGCAAAGGTCGAGCAGCCGCAGCATGAGGCTGGCCTTGTGGACCAGGGAAGGGGTGATCAAGGGCAGCACGTCGTCGGGCCGGGCCCCTAGGACCGGGTCGTGTCCTCCCGACACTCCGATTAAGATGACAGCCTCCTGTCGTGTACGCATAGGATGAAGAATGAAGGTGGCTTTATGTTTGGCGGAAGAAATTCCTCAGAAAAAAAAAGTTTAGAATGCTGCAAAGCATGGGCAGCAATTCTGTATCTGTGTCCTAACATGAGTGCAGGCGCCTAGTCAGAACACAGCTCCCCGCTCGATCCGCCACAACTCCATCTGCCGCCGATGATCGACCCTCCTTCTTTTGTTCCCCTTCCTTACCTTGTTGACAACACCCTCCACCAGGTTGTTCAGGGTCTCCAAGAGGGTGACAAAAACCTCGGCAGAGGCGTTCCCTGCGGAGTGCCCAAAGCCCTGAAAGCGGCCGCCCTCCACCAACATCTCCTCCTCCAGCATGTCGACCAGCCCTTGTACAATGACAGGCCGGGCAGCCACCATGCGAGCCACGTGCGCGTTCCTAACCAGTCGGTTCACCACGTAGGCAGCACACAGTCGGACGGTGGGGTCCTCGCTCTGCAGCCCCTCTTCCAGCTTGCTCAGAACGCCTAGGCGGACGAGCTTGGGTTTGATATCCAAAGACGGAAAGAAGGCGACGGTATTGTCCACGCCGTGGAGCAGGCTGGACCAAACAAAGTAGACGAGACCCAGGGTTGACTGGGTAGGGGCCAAGGCCATGAGGCCTCGCCAGTCCACCAAGGCTGCCAGAGGAGATAGATCCAAACGCGGTCCGTCTGTGCTGATTTCCAGGTATTTGAACATGGAGAAAAGCCCCAATATTTGCGAGCGTGTTCCCCCGGCTTCTTTGTTGTACCCCGCAGCCGCCACCAAGTCCCCATTCGCGTGCTTTTGGTAGAAAAAAGTGGACCAGCACAGCGTGCCGAGGAGGAAGGGAGCAACCATGAGATGGCCCACTGTGCGGGTGCCGGAAGATTCGTAGGTGCCATGTGGACGGATGTGAAATGGAAAATGGTTATGCCGTCGAGCTGCTTGAGGAAGCAAGGTAGAGGGTGGGGGGCCGCCCGGGGCGTCGAAGTGGTAGGACCTCTTTCTTCCTGCTCGGCTGGCTCTTGGGACGGCGCGGGCGACGAGATCGGGGAGCGCACGACATGTGCATTGTCGAGAGTATGTGGCCAGACCGTAGCGCAGCATTTCGGGGACTTTGTTTCCTTTGTCAAGGACGATGGAGGGAAAACCCCTAACGCACCCGCGATGGAGACCTGACTAAAAAATGCGTCGAAGGTGGGAAGGCCGTGGTAGCCAAGGGCCAAAAAAACTCAGTACCTGTGGCGCTGTTACGTTTCTTGCTCTGCTATGATCCTCCTCCTCCTCCTCCTATTTTTAAAAAAATGTATGGTTGTCGTGTGAGGATGCCCGCGGACTGGTGAAAATGGGCTGACCGAGCTTTTGCCTGAAGCGCGGGGAGGAAATTGTGCGTATTCCTAGTTTAGCTGACAGAAGAGGCGGTCAGAAATTTTATATCCGATTACGCCGCCCCGAACTGCCTTTTTCCATGGCTTGAGCCGTGGGAGGTGTGTCATAGGAGCTCTGAGGGTTTTTTCTCCCAGGTATACGCTTTGGCCAGGGGCCACGCCAGCGCTGTGTGATCTGATTGTGCCCGGCGTTTTGACCAGCGACGTGGTAGGGCTGGAAGCATGGGCCGAGATAGTCTCCCAGGGTATATGGGCCGCTTCCTCTAATACGTCTGGCGCGTACCGCCTCTTTCTACAGAAGCACATATACCCCGTGATGCCGTCCATGAGCATTGGAGAAGAAAGATTTGCGATTGTCATATGGACAGGCGACGCAATGGTGGGGGGGAAATGAACTTTCGACCCGAGCAATACCAGACGGACGAGCACGCGGATGGACAGATGCGCATCCCGCCACTACCCTCGTGCGCCAACGCCAGTCCCGCAAGACACCTGTCTATTTCCTCTGTTTCACCTCGTACGACTACAACTTTATCGATATCATCTCCCGCTTTGTTTGCACCTGGCCACCAAAGCGAGATTCTTAACAAAAAGGACGTAGAAGAGGTAGGTTCGGGGATCGGAAGAAGGGCGGCTCCAAAGACAACGTACACCTGCAAGCAACATATTGACGTGCTTGTTAAAACGCCCATTAAATGTAAGTATCCCAAACATACACTTTTGAACCCTGTAATGCACACAGCTGGACTCTCTGTTGCCGACCATGTACCAAGGCTACTCTTGGAATCTACGGTTTTCGTAAGTGACTAGGGGGCAGATGCAAGGTTCAGCAGAGCGTGTGAGTGTTTTTCTACCCTCCTTCGACAAAGAGTATGTGGTTGTCTCGTTTGTATACACTCGCTACGGGTCAAAGCTTGATTTTTGACCCTATCCCTCCACACTGCTTGTCGATCCTCTCTCTCATCTTTCTCCGCTTTCTTGCCTTAGTCTCGACAAGGACGGTTCCAGTTTTCAGACCTTTTACCGACAAGTCAAGTCCGTGAGCCCCACGATCCTTGTCATACGATCCAAGGAGAACGAGGTGTGTAACGTGGGGCTGAAGTAAACTAGGTGTATGGAGTAAAAAGAGCTAGCAGCCACGTCATCCCAGATGTTTGTTTGTGGATCTCTGAGCGTCCGCTGGGTCTAGACGGAATGACAGGGAGTGGTCTGTGCCCATGTCTGTCCTCCTTCTCTTGAATCTCTTCTTCCGCCAGGTGTTTGGGGGTTTCACGACGACGCCCTGGGCCGTCCACACCACTGCCGCAGGGCCGCTCTACTACGGCACAGGCGAGAGTTTTCTGTACAAGGTACGGCCATCTCATCGAAGCCATGGAAGCAGTCTCAGTATATCCAAGGAAGGGATTTTCAACGCAGAGGAGGAGGAAGAGGACCTGAAAAGACCGGGGGAGGAAGAAAAGTCGAGCACACGGAGGAAAATGATTCAGTTTTTCCCATGGACACGGGAAAATACGTACTACATGCTGAGCACGGAAAACAGCCTAGGAATGGGTGGAGGAGGGTGAGTAAGATTTTGAGCGGCTTGTGTTGTAGTCATTGCTTGATTGTAATAGCAATCTCTCTCATTTGAGTTTTTCCTGACTGCTCCCATCAAATTTCTCTGAAATGCTGGCATTTTTTCCTCATTTGACTTCATTTATCATCGCACCTAACTCTAAAGTCCTTCCTCCCTCTCACACGCCTTGTACCCTAGTGGAGAATTCGGCCTTTTCATAGGGGACAACTTTCTATTTGGGAGCAGCGGGGAAAGCGAAACATTTTACAACGCCCCCCTCGCCCGCCACAAGACGTTTGAAATCCTTTCTTTTGAATGCTGGGCCCTGGAGCACCCCATGATCTGCCCCTCGACTCTTCACCCGTCGTCGTCCTCTGCTTTTACTCACTCCTCTTCCACCTCCTCCTCACTTTCCCCTACCGTCGCACGCCACCGAAACTCCCGCTCTCTCGGGTCGGACCAGGAAATCTTTTCGCTTGTCTCTCCCCATAAATCCGTCTACGAAATATTCGAGAGCGATTGCGGGGGCCGGGAGAGATATCAGCATGGAAAGGAATGCTAAGGAGAGTCCAAAAGCCCGGATAATGATCAAGCAGAATGATAAAGTGGTGTACATAAGCATAGTTCCATGAGTTTTGACTTCAGAGCAACCAAATAAAGCAGATTAAATGCACGACAAAGAATCACCGTGAACAACCATGCGTCCAAGATGTTGAGTGTGCTTATGTACACATGCGGTAAAATGGGGCATAGGAACCCCTATATAAGGCAATGTTCGAAAGAATTAAGTGTCGCCAGAAGCAAATCCGTTTCAAAAACTCCGGTGTAAATGGATATCTACCGGTATAAAATGAATATATACCTGTGTGATGCGCCGCGCGGAGGCATCCTGTCATTTTATTTTCGAGCCGCGAGTGCGTTTGAGCCCTGCATGCCCATCGTCGATTCCACCACCATCATCTTCGACAATTTAAATGTTGATGCGCTTCTGAAAGCTCAGAGGTATCATCTGAACCCATCAAATCACGCCTGGCGCACATCCTAATCGCATCGGCGTGGTGGGACCGTGTGTGATGTCACGGCCTAGACTATGGGAGTGACGTCACTGCCGCTTGCTCTTCATGCTTTTTGATGTGAGCATGCCGCGTGAAAAAAAGACTACCCGTGCGTGTCTGCTCTTCGTCTTGGTGCTTTTGACACACAAAATAATTATTGTGTAGCTAACTAAAGTAGTGTCAAAAGAGGCGCATCACCCTTTCCCGTCGCTGACTCGTCGCCTTACGCATGTTTTCGGAGTGATGCACTTCTATCAGATTATCCAAAACGTGCGACATCATTCAACGTATGACTTAGTCTTAGTTAATTAATGCGTTGCTTTCGACATTTTCCGGATCGTCCACCGCTGTGTGTACGGCTTACCCGCTTCCCGTGCACCTGCGCGCAGCCTCCTTTCTTGCCCCACCCGCTGATGGAAGCGCGATACAGTGCATGCCTCAGCATGACTGATTATTCCACCTCTTGTTTTATAAACAGGAAGCAATCATCCCCATGCCTGTTCGTCTTTTCACAAAAACTCATCTGACCCAGTTTTTGGCCGTCGGTACCCTTCTGTCCGGCACGACTTTGGTAGGAGTCAGAGCCTTTGCTTCGCCCGCCGGCCACCCGACAACCACCAGGATGAGCGCGAGTACCACGGGCAGACCGTCTACGTCAACATCCACGGCTTCCACGCTCTTTCCCATCCCTCTCCGAAAAGTAACTGGGGAAGCCGCGGCCTTGGGAGGGGCTATTCGGGCGGAAAACTTGATCAAACCGGATGGCGCAGTTATTTTTGTGGTCCGCCGTCCTGGCTGCATTTTATGCCGGGAGGAAGCCATGGATTTGAGCACACAACTTGCTCCTCGTCTGAAAGGCATCAAAAAGAAGCCCAAACTCATGGCTGTGGTGGCGGAGACTACGAGTGTGGACGGCTTTCTAGAAGCTTTCAAGGGTTTCGACACTTACTTGGACGAGGAACGCAGCTTTCAGAAGTTCCTCGGCGACCGGTGGCTGGGCCTAAAAGGGATGTTCTACCCGTCCGTGTGGAAGAACGGCTCGCGCGCTCAGAAAAAATACCCGGGCCTGGAAGGCGATTTGAAGGGGGAGGGCCGACGCTTGGGTGGCTTGGTGGTGGTGGACGGGCAAGGAGAGGTTGTGTACCAGTACAATGAAAAGGTGTTTGGGGACCACGCGCCTTTGGAAGAGGTGTATAGCGCCGCCTCTAAGTTGTAAGAAATCTGAAATTGCGTCGAAGAGGTGCTGAGAAGAGGTGCTAAATGGATGCCGTGTACACAGTGGACCAGGAGAAAGGAATGGGGACCAGCAAGCTTGTTCGTGAGGAATGCGTCGGGGTAAGCCAAATGTAGAAATACATGCACGGGAAAATGTCCACATTCACTTAAAACGTTCGCAAACGCCATGCCCCGACAAGAGGCAGTTTGGGAGGAGGAAGAGAAATGTTCCTAGGCACACAAAGAAGGCTTTCCTATATCTCGCAATCGACGGTGCGATGCTGTTATTTTGGGGGGCTTTGATCTCCCGTGCGTTCGCTGTGACTTTTGCGTTGGATTGAATGGCGACTTGTGTTTGTTCGACCGTCTTCATTTTCACGCACGTGTCCAAATTTATATTTACTGGCCTGCCCGTAACGGGCGTCACGCAAAAGAGACCGCCCACTCCCGTAATAACGCTCTCCTCCCTCGGCCCACAGTCCCCTCAAGGCGCCATCCATGCATTGATTGCCGGATCCTTACAGTTCTGTGCAGTTCACACGATCTCTTCCAGCGTCTTCCCTTCCGCCGCGGAGGTCGCCCTCTCCACCACGTCCTCCTCATGTCCCTCTGTCCTCATCCTCCCTCCATTCTCTGCATCCTCGATCCCTTCGACCATAGAAACCACCTCCTGTGCGTCTTTCTGCTCATCCTCCCTGGCAGCCACCACCTCACTCTCTTCCCCCTCCGCGCCCGCTGTCTCCCATGCCGTCCCTCCCTCTCTATCGTCCCCCCCCTCCCACTGACCCGTCAGGATCCCCTCCGTCCCTGACACTCTCCGCCTGCCCGTCTCTCATCGCTGTTCCCTGCTTATCCTCCACCACCGCTTGTTCCGCCTCCTTCTCCACGCTCTCGGTGTCCTCGCGCTCCTCCCCCCTCCCCTCTTCCCTGCCCATCACCACCGCCTCCCTCTCTCCCACCACCTCCCCGTGTACCCTGAAACGATACAAGCACGTGTACTCCGCATAGCCCCAATTGCTAAGCACCTCCAATGTCACCGCTCGCACCCCTTCGCCCCCCCCCCCCAGGTCCAAGGGGAATGTTTGCACCGGGCGGGGTCCCTGCATCTCGTACGTCAGATACTCTTGACTGTGTAGGACCACGGGGCTTTCAGCAGCCTGGCCCACCTTCCGCCCGAGCACACGGAACCGTTGCGGGGCCGTTGAAGGAAGCTGGGAGATTTCGGGGGGAATGTGCTCGAGCGACACCGAAAACGGCCGAACCGCCTGGAGGAGCTGCACCGTCACCTGCCCCCTGCTCCCTGCCATGGGCCAACATTGCCCGGGACGCTTGTGCCCAGCGCGGATGACCAGGTCGCGGGTGCCAATCTCCGCCTTGAAGCCCCAGGCGTGGAAGGTGTCTGTGCTCAGAAGTTGTCCGGGAGGGGTGTAGGTGGCCGAAGAGAGGGAGGGAAGGACCTTCCCGCCCGCGGTAGCCGCGGCGTAGTCAACCAGTCCCACGGCGTCGGCTTCGTACAGACGGACGGTCCTCTCCACCAGGGAGGCGACAGATTCTGGCGCACAGACCTCTTCCCCTGCCTGGTCCTGCAGCGCCTGGCCCTCCGAGAGCGTTTCCCGGACCCATCGCTTGACATCCTCTGCGGTGACGCCCGCCAAGACAGCCGAACCGGCCGGCTCCTCTCCTCCACTCGCCTTCTCTGCCTCTATCGCCATGCCAGAACGAGCTTGCTGCACCATTTCAAAACTCCGTTGCACGGCTGCCGCGAGCGTCGCCTGCCCGTTCCTCAGGGACTCGAGCTCTCCCTCCAAACGCTCCACCACTTCGGACTGCCCCTCGAAGCCTCCCTCCTTCACGTCCGCTTTCGCCGCCGCCATTGCTGCCGCTGCATCGGCAGCGGTGCTTTCAACAGTTTCCAGAATCTTTTGTGCCTCCTGCATCCTCGACTCCACTTCCGCTTTATGCGCGGTCAGGAGACGGTTCGACTCTAGGGTGGCGGCTATGATGCCCTTCCACTCCGACAGCTGCGTAGTCACGCTTAAAGAGGCGGTCTGGACGGCCTCCACGGTCTCTTTTGGGAGGGAGTCCTCCGGGCTGAGGGCGTGATCACCGGCTGCCTGCAGGGACCTTTGCAAGCCCTCCATTTCCAGCTGGGACTGTGACACCAAACGAGCCAGTTCTTCCCGCGCCTCCGTCACCTGACTGAGCAGAGATTTCGCCTCGTCCTCTGCCGCAACTTTGTGTGATCCCCAGGCCTCTTTTGCCGCCTGCAACTTCGTCTGCTCGTCTTTCATGTCTTGGACGCGTGACCCCAGGGAGGCGGTCGTCTCGCGCGCTTGGAGGAGGAGCTTTTCCGTCTCCTCGACTTGAAGTCCGCGTAGAGCCGAGGTCAAATCGTCCATCCCCCGGGCTGTCGAGTCCTCCAACGCACTCACGTTCAGGGACAAGGCCGCGACCTTCTCTTCCAGGGCGGACGTCTCGTGCGCCTCGTGGCGCATGCGTGCCTCCAATCCCTCCGTCTTTTCTTGGACTGCCTCCAAATTGTGCTCTACCTGCGCTTTAATAGCCTCATAGTCCGCCATCAGGCCCTCCAGTTCATGCACACGTTGATTATGCTGCTCGGTTTGTTGAGATTCAAGATTTGTTTTTAGCTCTTGAAGGTCTCGAAGCATTCTAAGTGTCGCTTCCTGACCCGAACCGGCAACACTTTCGGCTTCCCCTTTTATGTCAGAATACATGTCTTGGTCTTTCCTCAAACTCTCCATTAGTTGTGTCAGGTTTAAATAGCCCTCCTTCAGGTACTTCGTTGTTTCGTTGTACGTCTCCAAGCGCTCTTCGACAAAGCGTTCTACCATACTTTGCACGGCAGGATCAGCCATCCAATCGAAAGGCAATTTTCCCACATCCAATCCTTTTCCCACTGAATGTCCATTGCCATCAGAGAGCGCGATCCCGCATGTACTTAGAGAATTGGTTACGTCGCCATTTAATACCCCAGGAAACATGAGGTAGGCCAGCATGCTGAAAACTGCGAAAACAAATAATGTGCCCAAAACATGACTGGCCTTGATTTTTTCACCCTCCATCTCCTCTAGTGCAAACAGCGGCGCATCATGACCCGCTTCGCTCCCAGATGTTTCATCACCTTGCTGCATCAAGCCCAAATCGTATGCACCCGAGTCTCGAGCCCTGAGACCAAGGCGACGAGGAGAGGGTGTCGGTGTGCTGTCAACGCTGCTCCTGACGCTGGGGCTGTTGCGTCGTCTGGCCGACATTGTCACCTTATGCTTGTGTCCCCGATAGTGTTTGAATGGATAGGTCAGAGTCAGTTACGACTGGAAATTCCTGCTTCTTTAGGCGAGTCTTGAAGCTTTCCCGACCAGAAAATCAAAAGAAAGCGAGCCCGGATGACGATGGTGAGGGAGGCCATGTGATGAAATAGGTCCCTTCGGTTGGCGAGGGCTGATGACGACCGAGACGGAGGCGATATGATGGAAAACGACCTTTCCATTGAGCCGTCGTGCCCACCACAATTCGTCGCGAGCATCGAAGGGAACCAGGCACTCGAACGCGACCATCGAATACGCCGGCAGCATATACACAGGTCAGCGTGAAGGGAGGATAGAGTGAATGTGTGATTGTTTCGGCTATATGGCAGAACCTGGATGAACCTGAGGCTCGTCAGCCCTTGAACGTCACTGGAGACCTTCGGGTAGAAAGTCAGACCCTTGTACCATTTATGAATATAGCCATTCCGACCAGTTTTCATTTAATACTAACCTTTATTTCCTTCGTTTGGTTATATCAACGTACTTTATACGCCATGAGCAGGAAAATATCTTGTTTTTTGTCAGGATTGTCGCTGCTAGGATCGGCTTTCTCTAGCTAGACCTCTCTTCAAGAAAAGTCCACGATGGGTAAGAAAAAGTCAGCCACCAAACGGGAGGAAGCGCCCGACATATGGTGCTACTACTGCGATCGCGCCTTTGATGACGAGGCTACCCTTCTCCTCCATCAGAAGAACAAGCATTTCAAGTGTCAACTGTGTCCTCGCAAGCTTACTTCGGCAAGTGGAATGGTAATTCATGTGACACAGGTACACAAAGAAACGCTAAAAAAAATACCCGGTGCGAAGGAAGGAAGGGATTCTGTGGATGTAGAAGTCTTCGGCATGCAGGGTATTCCCATGGAATGCCTCATGGAACGCGCCGCCAAGAAGCAGAGGACAGGAGGGGATCCAGGGGGCTCTCACGGAGAGGCTAACGGTGGAGGAATGCCGGGCTTGCCGCCCGGTATGGGCCCAGGGATGGGTATGGGAGCAGGCTTTCCTCCCGGAATGGGAGGCCCTCCGGGACCCAATGGTATGTACGGACAGATGCCCAATTTCCCACCGCAGCAAGGAGGAGTCTTTGGTGGGTACGGCATGGGGGGTTTCCCGCCCAGGCCAATGTCAGGGCCGCCGGGCATGTTCCCTCCAGCAGGCAGGATGATGATGCCCCATCAAGGGGGAATGCCTCCGGGCATGTATCCCTTTCCCCCGGGCCAGCAAGCCCCTCAGGCATTCCCGAGGGGCCAGCCGGGGATGCCGCCCCTCCCTGCCTTGGGATCGGCCCCCTTGGGGCCGGGCGGGTACGTTCCTGGGCAGCATCAGCAACAGCAACATTCAACGCAGGAGCCGCGTCACCCCCACCAAGCACCACAACCGTCCCAGCCGGGGCAATCCTCACCATCGCAACCTCATCATCAACAACACCCGCAGCATTACCAACCCCAGCAGCCGCAACCATACCAACAAGGCATGCCTCCCATGCCCCCCGGGCAAGCTCCTCCCCGTCCAGGAGTGTTTCCCCCGGGCCCGCCCCCTGGTCTGCCCCCAGGCGCCCCCCCTCGGCCCCTCTTCCCTGTTGCTGGCTTCGCGCCCGCCCCTCCTTCGACCAGCTCCCCTACGGTGTCGGCTGCCCCCTCCGGGACACAACATCCAGCGACCGAAACGACGGCAGTGGCCACCAAGGAGATGAAGTTGGTGTACGCAGAGGAGTCAGAGTCCATGGAAGAACGGCGGGCCAAGCTTCCCAAGTATTTCTACGATGAAAAGGTCGTTCTTGCGGGAAGTGGGTCTTAAGAACGACGAGTTGAAGCGAGCGGAAAGGTTTGATGTCAGGGGGCTTGCGGGAGATTGGCACAGGGGAAGAATGAACTTTTCCGCTCAACAGCAGCTCTTCTTTTTTGAAAAGTCGCAATTTTGTCTCAGGCTTTGCTTCACATATGAGACGCCTACACTGGCACTGGTGCTGTGTGCAAATAGAAGGAGGAAACCATAAGGTCTGTTCCTTTTTTAACCATGATAAAGGGAGACGACGTCCTTCGCGCCTCCAACTCGTGAACTGAAGACAGAAAAATCGTTGCATGGACTTGAGCCAGGTTGTTGTGCGTTCCTCTTGTTGATTTGCGTCCTTTTAATGCCGGGAAAATCTCTGAGAGGTCTTCCTCGCCAACTTCCTGTCGATCGCTCGAAACACATCCCGTAGAGCAATTCTCGAGAGGCGATGCAAACGATAACGGACACCAACATGCACATTCAATAACCTGCACAACAGTTCGTGGATGTCGGCAGGTGAAAATGCTGGGGTAGCACAGCAGGAAACAGAGCTTATTTGGGGGCCCTTGCTTGCGGAAGCAGCTCGTTCGGAGCAGTCGAACTTCACCCCTGGCACGATTCTTTTTCTAGGCGACGCAGCTGTAGGGAAAACTCGGTTGATTGACCGCTTCATCACAAGCTACGATGCCTTGGAAAGGCAGGCGGCAGCGACCGGAAGAAATTTTATTGCCGAGGAGGAGAAGGAGGACGAGGAAGGCCAGGAGGGGAGCGGGGCCCTATCATCGCACGATCACTCTCTGCTCTCTTACGCCTTTTTCCCTGCAATCGACCCCGTGGGGTGCAAAGCAGGTGGACAATCGTGGGATAATGGCACAGTAGGAAGGTCTTCGGAGTGTCTACCGGGTAGATGCCCGGCTGGGGCTTCAAAAGGGCTGGCGGAGGACGACCAAGACGCCGGCGTAGATGAGAACGAAATGGATGCAGGAGCCCGCGTAAACGTCTGGTCCTTGAGCGACCCTGCCCTCAAGGATCTATTGCACGTTGCGCTGGATGATCCTGGAGTACGTCGCAGAGCTGCAAGCATAAGAAGTGAGGTTCCGACCGACCCGCGCTTTGACACCAGCAGCCTAAACAGCAAGAGCACCCCTGCTCAGACGTTACAGCGGACAATTTGCATGATTGCGATAGATTTGACCCGGCCCTGGGCATGTGAATCGGCGCTGGAGCGATGGGTTGGTGTGTTGAGAAGTGTATTGGGAGAGAAGGCCCGTGCAGGGTGTCACAAGGGAGAGGAGGAGGGAGAGGAAGAGAGGGTACGGAAAGCACGCTTGGTGGCCTATCTGAGCAGATGCTACCAAGGCGAGGACATGGATAGGGTTTGGTTGGAGCGTGGCGAATTGAAGGAGGAGGAGGAGGGGGGAGGCCTGGAGGAACCTAAAGTTGTGTTCCGGATCAACAGAATGGAGTCGAGTGGAGGCCGTCCTCTGTCGTCCCCTCAACCCGCTCGCTCTACCCCACTACCAGCGGGCGTGCTTGAAGAAAATCTGGGTGTGCCTTTGGTCGTTGTGGGCCTCAAAGCTGACCTTGCGCCCGTGCCGGACTCTTACGACGATGGGCTCCGCAGCCTCTTTTTCCAACAATACCTCCGTCGCGTCTGCCTCAAATATGGCGCCTCGCTCGTCTATACCTCGGCTAGCAACGGGGACAACTGCCTCCTCCTTCAGCGCTACCTTCTTCATCGCCTCTACCCTGAGCATTTCTCCTTCCTCCTCCCCGTCCAAGCTCCGAGGGCGCTCACCTTTGTCCCGTCCGGATGGGACACGCCCGAACTCGTGCAAAAGCTTCTCTCCCCGCAGGCCGTACCCTGGCCACCATCTTTGAAATTTTCTGAGATTTTTGTTCCCCCCAAAGGAGCGCGGGCCTACCTGGACCGTGGAGATGGAGGGGCCGCGGTCTGCAGCGAGACTTGGGAGCAGGAGAGCAGCGAAAGGCACACAGAAATCACTTCTACACAGGCCTGGCTCGAACGACTATGGGAACAGCAGCAGCAGCAACGACAAAGGTGTCCTCAAAATTTCGGAGACGGTGACTGCGGTAGGACAATGGCTGGAGAGGCTGACGGCAGCGCTGGAAATCATGACGCTGGAGGGCTAAGAGAGGGGCCGATGGGATCTACTGGGAAAGGCAGGAGCACTCGGTATGGGAACAGCAATCGAAGCATTGGAGAAGCCAATCAACGATCGGAGCCCGACAATGCCGGTGGTGGGGCCGACAAGGCAGAGATCCGCAACTTTTTCGAGGGGCTGTTGGCCGGCGGAGGGAAGAAATGAGCATTTGCTCAGGAGTTCGTACGAGAAAGCGAACGTATTACCAAAAAACAAAAATATAAAGGGGCGAGACCTCGATATCTTGTCGAAACGCTATTCATTTTTCACATTAAGTACTTACCTCTTGCTGGTAAGAGTTGCACTGCCTAAATTTTGGGTTCGCCGTGACTTTACGTACGCGAAGCAGACGAGAAAGAGAGGCGTCGGGTGCTACCCCATCCTCTCCTCACGACCATCTTCCTCTGTAACCTAAAGCCGTCTCAGAGGTAACTAGGACCGATCGCAACCGTCGCAACTACTTCAAGCTTGCGAGGGCAGCCTTCTCGGGTCTTCTAACTCGCCTTCTGCTCTACTTTCCTCCTTTCTTCAACTGGTTTTCTTCTGCTTCTTCTCGGTTTTTCTATTTATTTACGTGCTATGTATTTGCTTTTGTGTCGGAATTAAGGCCTTGACATAAGCACGACCCGTGCCTATAAGTCTTCCGATTTATATGTAACTCCTTCTCACATTGCGTCAATCCTCCTCTCAACAATCCATTTTGTCGGCAGAGCGGACGAGGTCGTCATGCTACCGCTCTGGTAGGCACTGACTGCACGACTTGCAGTGGTTGCACGACTTGCAGCGCCAGGGCTTCTGCTCGAAGATGGCGATCACTGTCGCTCGAGACCTCCAATGCCCTTCCTACGTTCCCTGGCAATAGCGCTTAACGTGACCACAAACCTCTGCACTTTGGCCCTATTTTCAGGCATTCACTTCCATGCTATCAACTTCGTTTCGTACCCACTTCATAACGCGCGTGTTCCACGTCGGTAGCTACAACGTCTTGGTCCCTCCCCCCCGCTTCCGTCGCGTCGGCGAGTTGTGCGGCGATGCCAGGTGCGAGTACCCATGACCCGACTCGCCCATGAGCACCCCCTCGTCCACAGCGCCCGCCCTCCACCCTGCCATACCTCCGACGTGACTGCCGCAAGTGGGAGAGGATCTACCCTCGAGAAAAGGTGACACGTGACCGTGCCTTTCCTGCCTGTCGGTCGGACGAGCTTTCTCCTGCCTCTGGCGCCCGACCTGCCACCCGCCCGTGGGGTCGCTCTCCCCTTCTGCGCTCCCAGACCACCACCAGCGTAACAACTGCCCCGTTTCCTGCCCTATACTCCTCCTGTCGCCTCCTTTCCATGGGGAAAGCGAGGGGGACACCGCCCAGCCGCCAGGATAGCCTCGTCCGTCCCTGCCCCCTTCTCCTTCCCCGCTACGCTCCCTCCCCGCCGTTGCCGTCCGAGAGGAGTCTCCGTGAGGGACATGGCCTCTGGGGGTGGTAGCGTTCGGTGGGGCGATTTCTGGTGCCCCCTGCATCAGCGGACGTGACATGCACCCGGTACCATGCGCTCCGTCCCTCCCTCCCTCTCCGTTCCCCACCCAAGACCAACGTGAGGAGGCAGAGGGGCGCCACACGCGCGACAGGAAAGAGGATCGAGGCGTCGACCTCTCTTCCGTCTCCACTTTTCCCGCCTCCGCCTTATCGCCTTCTTCGTCCACTTGGCCCTCCTCCTCCTCGCCTTCCTCCTTGTCCTGGACCCCGACCTCGGGCCCATCCACGTCCTCTTCCCTGCTGCTCTGGAATATCTGGACGAGACAGACCAAGATCACCATGTACAAGGCCAAGGTGACCAAGCGGTAGAGCGTTGCAAAGGCAGGGCCGGTCCAAGACAGGGGCTGCTTCTCTTCCGCCGTGTAGGCAAAGCCGACGCGCATCGCCTCCCCGTCGAAGACAGTGTAGTAGGTCTTGAGGACGGTGGTACCCAAAATGTAAACGTCATCATCCTTCCCCATCAGACTCGAGTGCACAGCCTGCAGGCCGATGGCACACCGGTAGCGAAAGTCTGAGTAGAACTGCAAGAGGTAATCCTCGGGGGCGAGGCGAAGGGTCACGACTTCCCCGCCCTCCTTCCCTCCCTTCCTTCTGCCCTCTTTGAAGCCCTGTCTCCTCGAGAAGGACACGGGAGGATCGGCGTGGAGTCGGATTTCGATATCGGGAAACCCGGACATGGACCTGTCGCAGTCGCACACGGTGAGTTTACCCTTCTGCACTTTGCAGTTCCTTTGTCCTATGGGGGGAGGAAGAGGTGCAAGAGACGGTGTCATGATCATGCGAATCACGGCGACCGCGAATCTGTGCTTGCGTAGATCCTTAGATACGCCATGCTATGCACCTAGTCTTCCACCGAACGCTGGAAAAGAAAGAGGGAAACGAGGAAGACGGAGCGCGGAGAGAGAGAGAGGGGACGTACCTTGGGTGATATATTCCAGCATGACGGGAAGCGTCTTGGCAGGCACACCCAAAAAAGAGGTGCCCGTATCGACTATGGCCAGGCACGACGCACCTCCCCCGCACAACACGAGGCTGCCGTTGTCCGCACGTGCAGCCGTGTGAACCTGTGTCGGGTTACCGAGACTCACATTCCGGCTGCTGGCTCCGGTCGTCATCATCCTCATAGGCTCCGCAACAATCGCCTCATTATCCCTTTCCCCTTTCCGCCTCACACTCCCCAGACCAGCCTCCCTCATCCCCTTGTATTCCCCCTTTTTCAGCTCCATCCCCGCCATTCCGACGGCCCAAAAGCCTTCCTCCACCAGGGGTACGTACTGGAATTCTTTTTCGCGTGCAAAAGACATATCCACGCCCCCCAAGATCATTCGACTCCCATGCCGCCGGACGTTACGGGTCAGGTAGAAGGAGAAGATCTTATGCTCGATTTGCTTCTGTTGGTACAAGAGGTCGATGAAGGTGGGGACGGCGTGTTCGCTGATACCTTGGAAGGCAAGGCCCAAGATCCCTTCCCCTTGCATGCCTGAGAACAGTGTCCCGTGCTCGTTGTCCATGGCCAGCGTGGCCTCCCCGAAGGCCATCTGGGGCACCACCAGGCCGCCTGCTCGGATGCAATCATTGGAGTAGAAGCCTTGGACAAAGCCAGAGCCGTACTTGATGCTCATGTTCTGGAGGGGTCGAAAGGGAGCGGTGGGAGACGGAACTGGAGTCAGAAGTGCTGAGGGGCAAGAGCTTGGGCACTTGGACACAGGAGACAAGATCAGAAGCTGTCGGAGAAAACAGACGGATCCCAAACGAAGTACGGAACATGGAAAAGACGAAGCCTTGGATGCCTTCAAGACAATAAATGTAGGCACAGGAGACAGGCAAACGACCTAGAAGGGCGAGGCTCCGCGCCCTGCCTGAAGGCCTGTTCAACGAAACCAGGAATGGAAACGAGGAAGAATAATAGAGACAAAAGCAAATTGGGAGCTTTCCATAGGCGCCTTACCCTGCCGTTGGGTTGGTAGGTGCTCGAGCGGTCGTGCACGTACAAGCCTTTCCCACTGGCTACGTGAGAACCCGCTTTGCTTAAGACCCAAAGATTGGCACTGCCCGTGTCAAACACAACGGTGTATGGTCGTGGAGGACTCCCAATGTACACTCGCCCCACAAACTCCGCTTCTTGGATGTTTTCCAAGGGCACGTGACCGCGGGGCAGAACGGGCTCGAGGGTTGGGGAGAGGGCGGTGAGGGACCGAAGGCGAGAGGTGACGTTTGTCACGTCCATCTTCATACTCCTCCCAAGAAAAAGGAAAGCACTAGCTACCACAAAGCCGAATGTAACGCCGAGAAGTACCCCTGTGATCTCATGGCGCCAAAAACGACGCAGGAACCGGGCCAGTGTGAGAGGTCGACGACGCGGAGAAGGCCGCACGGAAAGGGCAGAAGGCGAAGAGGGGAAGAACGAAACGCAGGAAGATGAAGATGAACAAGGGGTTATTGGCGGGTCGACAGGTGTGTTGTCCCTCGTTGAATAGGCAGAGAAGAGGGGCGAGGATATGACATCCCGAGCCATGGTGCTAAGAGAATCACCTGCGCCATTGAAGCGTGTGGATGATAGTGAGCGGCAGGAACATGATTGAATAACATATATCTAAGAACAATGCAATCAGATGTGTATGTGAAATGTAGCAAGCTGTGGGTAGAAGAGTAAAGGAACGATATCTGGAATCCGCCCTGTACTCATGTCGTATGCGAAGGAAAAAGCTAATGCACCCCACGACTGACACACGTACCACCGAGACCGGAGCAAGGAGTACAAGCTACGATAGAGTTGTAGTGTGTTAGGTAATGCACTTGTGTATTTGTGCCAGAAATCCTTCTTATAGTCTCATCAGGAGAGTGACTTCCGATCTCCCATGAGCTGTCTCTTTTTTGGCACTCTGTTCTTCAAGCAGGATCTGTCCTTGCAGACGACTCCTCCTTGTCCACCGTCCTCCGAAAAGTCTAGATTCGTATTTAATTGCGAGGAAGGAAACGAGTTGAGTTTTGAGAATATGCGAAAGGAAGCTTTGTGGGTTATGTGAAATACAGGACGTGGAGGTGCGCGAGAAATGCACCATCGTCGTTGTTGCCGAGGATACTTTTTCCAGCCTGCCCTCGTCGCCCTTGTGGAGCTCCCAGGCTAACCATTTCGTGCAAGCGGCGAGAGATATGGCCTTCTGCATTTTTTAAAAGGCTTTTCAATGCGTAGTAGGGTAATCGACAAGATGCGGAGGGGAAAAGGTCCACCTCAAAGGTTTCTCCTTGAAGTGCCGTGGAAATTCCGGCATCATAAATGGATTGAACGCCCTGCAATCAAATTACATTGTTCAAAATACCTAAATAGGCCACAACTGATTTTCCTGTACATTAAATGCCATGGAATTTCGTATTTTGGCCGAAATCATGACACTTTAGCGCTCAGTGGCCATGAAAGAATCGCAGGGGGGGCAGAGCAAGGCAGAGAGGAGGGCGATGGATCAGGAAGGGCGGAGTTGCATCTTAAGGCCTTCTTCCGGCCTACTATTATCATGCTCACACTGGCTTTATCGCGCGTGGCCATAAAAATCATTGTCAGTTTTAATATAGATAGGATGTGGCCGATTTCTAGGCTCTTTTTTTCGCGATGGAGGTGCCTTCGGTGTATTTTCCCGTGTTGATACGATGTCCACGAGGCACGTCCTGGTCCTTACTAGGACTCCTCCTAGGAGGCGATCACAGTGGTTTACATAAACGTACCGCCCAATGGCCCAGCATAACAGCAGTCAACCCTTTCACGCATACGAAACAGGAGAGTGGAGTATCAGAAGCGCAGCAGTGGCGGCGTTGTCTTTCCCTTGGGTCACTTCACTCCTTTTCCTACCTCCTTCCTCCTTTACCCATTCGCCCTGCCCCCTCTCCTGCACCGAAGTATTGCGTGCACGGCAGCATTCCTTCGGAACGAAGGCAAAATTACAAACACAGGACCCTGCCGCGCTCTATCCTCGACTGGGAAAACCGCAGGAGTTGCATTGTTGAGCACATCTGAACGAGAGGCATTTTAGCACGGTCCAGCCTCGACCACAATGCACGCCCCTGAGAATGCAGATGCTATAGAAGGCTGCTTAATGGCAGCCTGTAAAGGCCTCGATTTTAGTGTCGCAGAATTATGGCGCCGTGAAAATCGAAGCGGCTTGCATTTTTTATGTTTGCATGTGACGGCATCGCCATCCGCTTTAGAATCCTACAGTTCCTACCTCCTGGGCAAGGCCGCTCAAGCTCGGAAGCATTCACTCAGTCCTCAATTGTGCGAAAAAGGCCTGCGGCAAAAAGTTCCTCTATGGTATACGGCGGCAGAGCCGGACGCCGCCATCCACGCAACCATACCCATCAAGACGGCCATCGTCCTCCCTACCTTCTCGTACGAAATTCAACAAGAGTTTTACGTCTTGTTCTTCTCGTTTAAGCACCTAACTCCCTCTTCGTCCACCATCTCCTTCCTGCGATACCTGAGCAAGGCAACGGTGGTGGCCTGCGGAGCCTCTCTCGTCAAGTCCATCGTCGACGCAGTGCACGCCCCTGCCCTCTCGCAAGAAAAGTTTAACGAGGTGCCTGTCGTCTGCGCCAAACCCGAGCTGCCCAATATGTTCGTGCAGTGGACTGATTTGCACCATGTCGAGCGCTTGGTCGATGGCGGGACCTCCGTCGTGTACACCGCAACCTACAACCGCCTGCCCGTCATCGTCAAGATCCTCAAGGAGGACTGTGAGCGGAACGAGCTTCGGCTCCGGGAGATCCGGGGGGAGATCGAGCTCATGCAGTCCCTCAACCACCCAAACATCGTGCAGTACATCGCCAGTGGTTGGGAACCGCGGACGTTTGTGGTCATGGAGAGGCTGGAAGGGGGCAGCTTGAACCAACGGCTGGGGTTTGCCCCTACACACAGTGGGGTGCATCGCAACAATTTTTTCACACGGGATGTGCGGAAGGCCTTTTCCTACGAAAGCTTGTTGAAGTACGCGCTGCAAATGGCTGAGGCGCTCAAATACATGCACGATGAGGCGTTACCTGGTTATGCAGTCATGCATCGGGATTTGAAGGTGAGACGTCGAGGGAGGGAGAGAGGGAGGGAGAGAGGGAGGGAGAGAGGGAGGGAGGGAGGTGGACAACTCATGCGCGGTACTTTTCTGGGATACGTCCTGTAGTCTTGGAAAGACAGTCTTTGGCAGGTCACGTTTGACGCTCTGTGCTCACACCTCTCTCTTTTCACGCCTGGGGCAGCCGGACAATGTGGGCTTCAAAGCAGACGGGACATTGAAGATACTGGACTTCGGCCTGGCTAAAGCGATCCCAAAGGACGAGACGGCGCGGCAGAAAGTCCGGATGACGGGGGAGACGGGCAGTATCCGCTATATGGCTCCCGAGGTGGCGCTACACAAGCAGTACAACCAGAAGGCGGACATCTTCTCCTGGTCCTTCATCGTGTGGGAGATGGCGACGCTGACCAAGCCCTTCGAGGGCTATACCAAACACGATTTTTTCACAAACGTGGTAAAAGGCGGGGAGAGGCCGCCCTTGAACAAGCGATGGCCGAAAGAGTTCGCGGAGCTCTTGCAGGCTTGTTGGGACACAAACCAAAACAAGCGACCAGAAATGGCGGAGGTCTGCGAGGCACTCAAGGTGGGTGGTGGTAGAGAATGGAGGCGTGTGATCAAGGGGAGGTATGTGGAGGGGTTTGAAGGGATGGGATGCATGTTGCGGGGTTTAGGGGGGAAAGAACAATTGTGCAGGGCTGGCAGGCTGGTGCCTGCAGGTTTCTCGTTTGAGTGGAGAAAGTATCTTTCCAGGCTGGACAATACCGGGGATAAAGGGACCGTGGGTAACGACTTGTTCGCTGCGCGAATTGTGATATGAGGTTTCTTGTTGCGAAAAGCAGCGTCGTTAGGAAAAGTTTCGAGTAGCAAAGTCTCACATTTACTATCCTTACACAGGTCCTGCTGGCCGGGGTGGAAGAGCGAAGCAAGAAGGCGCGCTTCTTCCTACTTATGGACAGACGCAGCACCTGGTTCTGATTGTCGGTCGGCCTCGCTTTTCCGGTCAACATTCTTTGTACAATCTTTCCTTTGGAATCGCTTGTCTTCACCTGTGTCCAGGTCAAGCCTCCCAAATGCCGATGCATACCTCCCAATCAACCTCCGAGACGGCCACTCCCTTTCGATTAGAAATCCTCGAGCACGCCGTAAGTTCTTCGACAGGAGCATACCACCGGACGGTGATGCCGTTGGGAGTATGGCGATGTGTCTTAGTGGTGATAAAAAGTCATGATTGCATGGATATTGATGTGAGAAGTTGGTTAATTCATGGTATGATCCATTTTTGCCTTACCTCGCTCGTTTTAATTTTTCCCAGCAACATTTCCCTCCCAACGATAAGGGTAGGGGTCATGTATAGTATCTTTGCATAGAGGTAGACCAAGCTGGAAGCGACGCCCGTGCTGATGGAGGGTTACGGGTGTAATGAGGGCTGGAAGGACACCCGGATGAAAGGTAAGGGTGATAAGAGGGGTTCTAATCCTATATGTCAGTAATTGCATAAAATCCTGACAATCTTAAATCCTGACAATCAGCTGCTTTTCCTTTTTATTTTTCACTGGGCTCCGCAAACGGACAGCCGGGTGGCGGTGCATGTAGAGCAGGGGCTAATAAAGGGAGGCACCGAACTAATAAAAGGTAGGAAGAGATGGAACGGGTCAGGACAAGCATTCTGTAAGGTCTCGGATGAGTGGGCTCCGTTTAAAATGCCAAATAAATGCTTGGTCTTAATCCCCACGCAAGATGGGGGTGATAATAGTCGGCACTCGGAAAAGAGAAGGGCGGTGTGGACAGCGACGATGCAAGTGAATGTCTGTATTTAATTGGACACTTTATATGAATAGGGCTAGGCCCTTAAATAAATTGATCGCGATGTGAAAATGAAAGGGATGAGACCTTGCTGGTGACTTTCCTTTTACTTTTGTGGCGAGCACGATGTACACAGCAATCGAGAAACACACATATTGAAAAGTGCGCTCTGCAACGACGAAACAGTTAAAATACAGCAAGACCTCGTTCTACGTTGTTTTTTTAAACTCATGCCTACTACGTATTCTCACGGTGCGGAAGGCTTTCCGCCGTCGGTTGGAGGTTGCGCTGCCCGCGCCTTCGTCTTGCCCTTAACACGTTCATTCCACTTGGCAGCTTCCTCACTGGTGAACCTCGTGTCTGTTTCCTTTTTCTGGTCCCTGAAGATGTTGTATAGAGATAGTAAGCTTCCAGTAGCGAGCACCTCCCAGCGTGCCATAGGTGTCCTCGACCGGTAGGCAACACATGCTTACCAGTACGTCCAAGCTACTAGCCCCACAATTGCCACACCCCAAGCGGCCATACGATAGGCTGGGCTAGAGGAGGGCTGGTTCTTAAAAAACATTTTTGGTCGATGTGTTTCGGATCAGACTACTGCAGTTGACCTTGAAAAGGGAAAATTGGGGGCTGGGAGGTTTATTCGGTCGAACGTCTCGTACGATCATTCGACAATCCCAAGCGTGAAAGCCCGTGCACTTGAAGCAAGACAGCCATGCAAAGCATTCATCCAGAAATGTCTCTTCAGAGTCGAGCGCGCTTTTTTTACTGTACCACAGGGGATAAGTCCCGTGGCCCGCGTTTACCTCGCCAGAAGTCATCTTCTGCTGATTTGGCTAGCCGTTACATTCTCACCCCTTTTAGGGTTATTTTGGGATAAGAAATATAGCATAATGTACCACTTCAGGGCACCTTTATGTCTTGTATGTCGAGATAGGGCGGCAGTCAAATGCCAGACGAAAATCATAATTGCAGGCGCAATTCATATGTAAACATTTAGTGAAGGAGAAGCATTGGTAACATATACGATATGAGAAATTGTTTTATTTCGATTTTGCTTTGTCTTACCTATGGACAGGCTTCCTTCGCACAAGTCAGAATTTTCAATGACATTTGACTACTTTTGGTCCAGGTTCCACATTTTAGTCAGTTCATGATATTTTCCCCAAAACCTCCTCACCGATATCCCACTAAAGCTCTACTTTAAAGCGTCCGCTCAGTTCTTACCGGTACCTTTGATAGCCACTGGCGTCCTCAATTCTCCTTGATCCTGGCGGCACTTCAATAGTAGCGTCACGTCTGCAAAATCACTGATCGCATAAGAAGATGCCAAGGCTATACTCTTGATCACAGCAAAGATCAGTACACACGCCAGTTTCGAATTATCTTTGGCCAATTCCACAAGACGAGGACGCGTCAGGCAATAAACGACACAAGGCGTTGTTGCCATCGCTGTAAAGATCTGTGGCCTCTTCAGGAAGAAACCCAACTCTCCAACAGTCCCACCCGCACTAATCTTTTGCAAACGTTGCTGCTGCCATTGCCCAAGACCTCTGTTATCAGAGATGGTAGGAGCTCTGAGTTCAATCACACCTTTCCGAATAAAATAGAGCTTGTCGCTGGCTTGTCCACCAGCAAACAAACATTCTCCGGGTTGAAAAGATGCCTCCTCGAAATACTGAGCCAGAACCCGATGCGGCTGATGATTCACCTTCGCGTCTGCGCCCTCCTCTCCGTCGTCAGTATCTATCCCTTCTTCCACCGCCACTTCCAAATAATCAGCCAGGATCGATTCCAAATCCAAAGCCTTTTGTGCCTCGAAGAGCAGCTTGTCCCTCCTGCTACACTTAGGGGCGCGACGACTCAACCTACGGGAACGGCGCACGGCGGCGTAGAAGGAGGGGTGCCTGGAGAGACCTAAGAGGTCTGCATCTGAGAGTTCCGCGGCCGACTGCAGAAGTTCTTCTTCGCAATACTCCAACGCCTCGTCCACGCTGTCGAAAACAGGGTCCTCTTCGTCCAACACGCCATGCCCGCGGAGAAGTCGTTCAATCACAGGCCCGGGCGAGGCAAAGATCAGACGGATGTGCGCTCCTTTCAACAGGGACTTGAGCATGAGGAAACAAGAGCGTGCAGCCGTGGCGTCTATGCCAACGACTTGGCTAAAGTCAAAAATCAGCCAGCGGATTCGATTCTGCGGGACGGTGGAACCAGAGGCTTGAGCAGGGGAAGAAGAAAAAGAGACCTTTCGCGCACTCGAAGGAGGGGGACACGGGAGCGACGGAGCAACTGTTGCCATCCGGCTATCACGGTCAATGCGCTCCCGGCTGCAGCTGCGACAGTCGGCCTGGCCGAATTCGACGTGCCTGTCGTTTTCGCTCCACTCTCGCAAATAGAAATCAACTAATTCACTCCTCTGGTTCCCGACATGGCTTTTCGTACCGTCTCCACGAAATTCGGCCGCCGCCAACGCTGCAGACAGGGAGGACGAGGAAGTGCGACTATGCGAACGGTCTGTTGTGGACCCGCGATGCTCCTCCACCTCCATTTCACTTCTTTCTTGCTCACTCACGCGTGCTTGCTGCCGCCTCGACACTGCTGGGGAAGATGGCGCGGAGCCGGAGGTTGCATCTGGAGAACTTTCCGCCGAGGGAGACAAAAAGTTTTCCAAAGAATCCACAAAATCTTGCGCCGTGTCATAGGATACGGCCATGCCTGAGCACTGCGATGGCGCACGGTGCTGACTGACGTGGCTGTGATCACAGGATAGCAACGGAGCGGCCTCAGACCCTATCTCATCTTGTAGCGGGGAGTCACGGCCCATCTCTCGCCCACACATCCAGGGGCCGCTCCTGTCTCGCGCCTCTTCTCTCGGACGCCCCCGCGCGGACTCGTGTGATTCATTGAGGCCCTGGCACCCCTCGTCTCGCATCGTCCAATCCTCGTCTTCAGGATCCTCCCCCTCCCCTAATTCCTCCTCGGCACTGCCCCGCCTCCACGAAAGCGCGGAACCGGATGATGCGTTCCCCTTGGTCTCCACCCAGACCCCTCCCCGATGGTAGACAGGCGTCAGAACGTCAGGGACACAGGAGGAAGCGCTCGCTTCTCCGACGGGGCCCGACCCGCCCAGGCTACGTCCACTCGACTGCGAACCGATACCCGGAAACCCACCGCGCCCACTGGCAGAGCTGGTCAGCTGCTGCGGCTTGGTATGCCCCGGCCCTTCTCCTGCTTCCTTCCCGCCTTCTTCCCGTTTCCCGTTGACGATTGAACCCCCCCCGACTGGCTTGGCTTCGTTTCTGTCCCGACCGACAACGTCAGGGACAAGCCGGGGGGTGGAGCGGACGCGGCCCAGGAAGGGGTTGGGTCGACCTGTGCAAGGAGGGGCGGAGGCCGCGATAAAGGATTTGCCCTGTCTCTCTCGGCGGGCCTTGGGGCCTGTCCGCTCGCCGCTTCCCCGGAAAAGCATCGCGGCCGACGTGGAGGAGAACGGGAGGGGGCCCATTGCCTCCGCCCCATCCGGTCCTACCCCCCCCCCTCCTCCAATGTCCGCCTCTGCTTCCTCCTCTTCCTCCCTTTCGCCGGTCTCGGGCAAGCCACTTGCGTGCCCTGCCAGCACGTTCTCCTTGATCTCGTTCAAAATTTTCACCGCAGACCCGAAGAACACGTACCCCCTCAGGCTCAAGGTGATGATTTTGTCCGTGTTCGCGCTCAAAATCGCCCTTTCCTCAAACGTCCGGACCACGCTGCTGTGCCGCACCCGCGGGTGCAGGACGACGGGGGCCTCGGCGTAGGAGACGGTGAACGCGACCATGGCAAGCACGACCCCCACGCCCATGCCCACCTCGATGTTCGTGACCTGAATGGCCAGGAAAGTGGCGACCGTCACCGCGTATTCGGGCGCCATCATCTTCTTCCGAGACATCCACAGCCATTCCAGCATCAGGTCCGTGCCGATGAGGACCAGAAGGCCCCCGAAAAAAAATCGGGGGACGAAGGCAATGAGGGAGACGGGGAGGAGGAAGGCGAGGAATTCGATCGAGGCAATCGTCGCGGAGCAGACTCGGGTCGTGATGCCCCTGCGCAAATTGAAGATTGTTTGGCTGAATATGTAGGAACCCGTGAACCCGCCCGTCAGGCCACTGACCAGGTTGGAAAGCCCAATCATCTGCAGTTCGTAGTCGTACTCTAAGGGCTGCTTCTTCTCCATCTCGATCGCGGTCACGTCCAGGCTGCTCGAAAACGCCACCACCAGGGTCAGAGCTACCCAGGAGGGAACGAGCAATGGCACCGTCTCCCAGCGTACCAGCCGGACGTCGAGCAGCTCCCACGCCTCGTAGAAGGGCGTGGGGGGCACGGGCGGGGCGACCCATCCCATCGACTGGGCCTGGGAGAGGTCAAGGCCCCTAAAGAAGAGGACCAGGTAGAAGACGACCACGGAGAGACCCAGGGTTGCCGGCAGGGTGAGGACGTGGTGGACGTAGCGGAGGGCGACGAACATGCCGATGCCCAGCAGGATACCCGGAGCGATTTTGAAGAGGTCCTCTCGGGTACCCAGGTCCCCCCAGTCGGCGACGCTGTCGAGTTGGGTCTCCGTCATGAAGGACAAGCCTGCCATGGTGAGGAGATGGAAGACAGGAGTAGGGAGCTCGATGAGATCAGTGATGATAATTGTGACAGCAGAGAGAGCGGTCTAAGGCCAGGAAGGGGGGGGGGCGCGCGGGGTCAAGGGGAAATCGTCGTCCTGTACACACACCCCGCCATCCCTCTGCCCGCCAAACGCACCTGCATTGAAGGCAAAGAGTCCAATGAAAGCCAAATACCCCGAGACGGCTGCCATCGGGACGTAGGTGACGATCGAGGCCAGCCGGAGCCGCCCGATCCCAATGAGGCAGAGGCCGACGGTGGCGGTCGCAAGGGAGAGGAGGACCAGGGTGGTAGAGAGAAGGACCGCATCCGAGAGCTGATGCTTTCGACAGTAGTCAGCCAGTATGCTGGCCATGGAGGAGAGGAAGATGAGCCCCGCGTCCTGTTAAGAGGAGGGGAGGACGCTCAGACGGAAGTGCTACCTCCAGGACTTCCCGCCTCCAGAGACTTACCTGAACTTGTCCTACGGCGAAAGGCATACTCGACAGGGCAACAAAGACTGTGGCATGGACAGCGCTGCTGAGGAGGACCAGGCGGACGAGGACGGGAAGGTAAGGTGCGAAGGCTTCGTGTTGAAAAATGATAGTGCTGAAGGAGATAGAGGCGGGCAAGCAAATAGAAGCGTTGATGAGCCCGTACAAGACGCCTTGGAGCCACTCTTCTGACGTTATGCCACCCTTTCTTTTCTTTCTGGGCTTCCTTCCTGTCGACCGTGGCCGTTCCTCTCCCGGCTCCCGGGCCTTCCCGTCGGAACCTCGCATGCCCGTGGACGCGTGCTCGTCAATAGACCCATATATGGAGGGGGATGCTGCTGCTGGGGCTGTTCTTGGTCTTGTTCTAGACATGTGCAACTTTAGAAAAGCTTGCACGCGGGTGGTTGCGTCCTGTACGTGGTTTATTTGAAACCAGTAATAATCCTGAAGCAGGGCGCGTACGACTTCCACAAGTCGATGTTCCCGGGCACAGTCGCTTAAATTCAAAAAGAGGGAGGGGAGATATGGCCTGGTTCTGAGTGATGAAAGTCGCTACTACCTCTCTGTGGTACGAACTCAGAGTGTGCACGCCTAGAGTCAAACCACATCAATGGTGAGTGAGAGACGTACGCTGCTCGATCCGATAGACATCCCTATTCAACTCCGTTAAAAAAAATCAAGTCGTCCGCCATCTGCGTGGGTTGCGGTCACTTCTACATTTCCAAGACTTCTAAGGGCACGCCTTAAGCGGCGGGGAATGCCCTTGAGACAAAGCGCGTGAAAATATTGTGTATCAAAGTGCTGGCAGACTCACCTCCCGACCCCGCCCCCCTCCGACTCGGAGTCGCCGCCGTGGGCGACCGGCCTCGCTCTTCCGCATGAAAACCCCCACATGGAATACACCCCCGTGCCAAGCCGAGGAGTTGAGCGGGGATTATGCATGTACAAGGTTTGGACAAGTTCGTTGACCTCGTCGTCTTTTCTGTTTAGGGGGGAAACCTGGGACCGAACACAGCATGCACACACTCACACCGGTCGACAGATACACATAACCACCTGGCTATTGTTTTTGTCCGCCCTTTGCACTTAAAGATGCTGTCTCTTCGAGCGGCGGGCATCTTGAGGGCCGGACCTGCTACCGCCCGTGCTGCTCAGCCACGAAAATTGGCCAGTGTTAGAGCCAAGTGCCGTTCACGCACATTATCTTCTGCCGCGACGTCTGCATCCCCGGTCCCATTTGCTGTTGCCTTTGACATTGACGGCGTGCTTGTCCGAGGGGGGAATCAAATTCCAGGGGCAGGGCGGGTGCTGGAGTACCTGGTGGAGGCACAAAGCAACCCGAACGTGGCTCGACGCGTGCCTTTCGTGTTTTTGACGAATGGAGGGGGGTGCATGGAGGACGCCAAGGCCCACGAAATGAGCGACGTATTTTTCCCTGAGTTGCCTGTCCCCATCCGACCGAGTCAGGTGCGTTCAGGGGAGAAGGAAAAGGGTATGGGAAAGAGAGAGGAGAGAAACTAAAGAAAGTCAGTGGGGCAAGCAAGAGAGAGCGGCAATTTCTTCAGCTTAGGCGATCTGTACTTGCTTTCCTCTGACCCGAAGCGCTCTCCAACATCTCCAGGTCATGCTCTCCCACACGCCCATGAAATCCCTTCTCCCTCTTTACAAAGATAAGCAAATACTTGCGCTTGGGTCCAAAGACTACGCGGCCGTGTGCCGTGCCTACGGCTTTCAGCACGTGGTCACGGTGGAGGATGTCCTCCACGCGCATCCGGAGCTCTACCCGTTTAAAACCTACCATAAGCGGCACGATTTGCACACAGACCCGTTTGCCGGTGCGTGGGTCGAGGATATGACCCTATCTGTGCCTCATCCTTGCCTCTATTTTCTTTCGGCGTGGGGTACAATTGCTCGGCACATGTATGCGATCGCTCTTCCCCTCTTATGTCCTGACGCTCTTCTCTTGTCTCTCATGCTCACCTGTGAATCTTTCCCATCCGACACGTCCTCCCCTTTGCTCGCTTTTCATCGTGGCCTCACAGCCGTCTTCATCCTCCACGATCCCGTGGATTGGGCCCCTGAGATCCAGGTTTTGTGCGACGTGTTCGAAGGCGGGAGGCTCGTGGGCAAGGACCCGGCGGACTCCGGCAAACACTCCCACATCCCAGTTTACTCCTCCAATTCGGACCTAGTCTTTAGCAGCGGCTATGCCGTGCCTCGGCTGGCGCAAGGGGCATTCTTGACGGCCTGGGAGGCTGTTTATCGCGCCTGTTACGGTGGAAAGGGCATAGGTAGGATACGCGTGAGCACGGAAGGCGCGGCCAGCGCTGGCAATAGACAGGAGAAATAAAGAGGGAATAATGAACACTGACAGAGGGAAGTGGCGCGAGGAAGGTTCGATCCCATCCTGTCTTAGGAACACTAAGTATCCTTGGCCATGCCTCTCCCTCTCTTGCTTGCTCAGAAATAACCCGCTTCGGGAAGCCCTGGGAGAGCAGCTACCGGCACGCGGAGAAAATGCTGGTGCACGAGGCTCGGCTCTTGGGTCTGACAGGGGAGGACTTGCCTCCTCACAAGCCGCATGAGCACAAGCACTACCCCATCCAGCGGGTGTACGCGGTGGGGGACAATCCACTGAGTGACGTGGAAGGTGCGCGGGAAAGGGTGTAAGGGGAAGAGATGCTGGCGGGGATACCGCGCTGTATGTGTGACGTTATTCTTTGAAAGATCATAAAAGTTGACAATTTACACGCTTGTCTCTTGTCATATCCATAATAGGCGCCAATCGTGCCGACGGACATCATTGCGAGTGGGTTTCCATCCTGGTCAAGACAGGGGTTTACAAAGAGGGCATGCCACACGCTGCCAAGCACGTAGTGGCGGATGTAACAGAGGCTTTCCGGCTGATATTGGAATTAGAGGGATACGATATTTAAACATACGCCTTAAGGGGGGGGAGAGGGTTGCGTGTTGACAGATGGAGAGCATAAAAAGATGGGACACGAGGGTGTTCGACGAGAAGAAAGAAAATTTGGTCTTTTTTGCGTGCGTTGCTACATATGCCTTTTGAAAAAGAGAATACGAGTCATTGATTACATTGAACCGAATGCATACTTTCGTGTCTTCTCGTGTAGATGGTCACCCTGATCTCACGCACCCGAGAGCTCTCCAACACGAACCAACGGAAAGAAAAGGTTGGTTTTGGAATGCTTTCCGTTATCCGCGAATCTTGAAATCATGGTTGACCCCAACATCCTTTAGTCTCAGTACTCCTAGTGTCCCGCACCTCTCCAAACCAGCTTACTTCCTCGGTACGTAACACGGGACGTATTATGCATCCATCTAACCTCCCCGCTCCGCCTGCGTATATGGGTGCTTGCACGCGTTCCGACAGTCGCCGGTCTTCGGTATTTGGTCGCACCGGATCCACAACCATTGGCCCAGGCCTGAATTCTTAGCCATCTCCCCGCCTTGTACGTCTTGGAAACCCTGGATGCTCCCTCGCTCACTCGCTTTTTCTGGCGTGACGGCCAGTAGTGGAGTCGCGGGGGGGCTGTCGGCGACAGTGACGATTGTGTGTCAGCATGCAGTCAACGATGTCAAGCAACCCAGAGCCGACGGTATGTCACCGTCCACAGCCACGAAAAGCAACCACCTGGAGCGCTCATGCGATTTTTCATCTGCAATCCATTATGCACAGGTCTGGTGCACCGCAAAGATGGAAGACACCACCATTTATCAGCACACGGGGGGATGTCAACCTGAGGACGTACTTGCCACTGCCGTGGTCGCTGGAGATCTCGAAGACACATCTCCTACCGAATCTTATCATTCGACCACGCAAATGGGCACGAAGCAGCGGACACACGCTCCTCACACTCACAAGTATCGGCATCTGTCCTTCCCGCATTCGCAATCTTTGGAATGTATATCTCAGACTGAATCGACGTTGGGGAAGGTTGGTGTCAGGAGCAACTTGACCAGCACCGAGGTGGAGTGTAGCCGCCCTTACTCCTTTCACCACCCACCTGAAACGAGTACAAATACCCAACGGCCTTACAAGAGTGGCAGTCTCAGCAACGGGAGCGCCATCACGCCAGAGAGCCTGACCTTGGCCTATCTGGAACTTCTACGCCGGGCATCCCACTCATCCGAGAGCGAGGCCTCAACACCCCCTTGCGACAGCGAAGATTTAGGCGTCCCTGTCCCAGCCGACGAATCAAGGAGACACATGGGCGCGAACGGCAGCCCGAAGAAATCCTTGTTGATGAAAGCTTTGTGGACGGCGGCGACGGGGATGGGATCCACGACGTCTGCCCCCCCGCCGGGGGCCTCCACGCCCGAGAAAGCGGACGCGAGCACCGACGACGAAGCGGACGAGGACGAGGAAGAGGAGGAGGCCAGGATCACACCCGCATGTGTGGAGGAGGGCCCCGTCTTCGACGAGAAGCGAGGCTCCTACCTGGCTCTCCTCAGCACCAGCCTTTGGCGGACCCAGCAGGCGTTGGCAGGCTTCCGCCTAGTCCGCCGCTGCTACCCTGGAAAGTGGGTCGAAGAGCCCCACCTGCTTCGGGTGTGGGAGGGACGAAAGAGGGGCCTGGTGGAGAGCAGGGGTCCCCTCGGGGACACTAGCAGGGAGGACCAGGACACGGGGGCGGTGGGGCGAGGCGGTGAGGAGGCTTGGGCCCAGAGCCCGTGGAGAGAGGCCAAGGGCCTCGCAGGGGCTTCCATACCGATCCTGAGCCGAGTTAAAGCCTGGAGCAGGGAATTGGCGGGGACGGCGTGGGTGCGTGGGAGGGAGGGCAGGTCCGTGAGGAAGGTGCTGGTGGTGCTCTTCCTCCTCCTCGGCTTGGGCCTGTGGGCGCGGCAGGGACCCTTGCCCCTCCGTGCGTGGGCAACGGTCGTGCCAAAGGAGGAGGGATGGGAGGGAGGGGCGGGGTCGGGCGCGAGGGGATGGTCGAGGGAGGGGAAGAATGCCCCAGAGGTCGTGGCGTGGACGATGCCGTCGTCGGAGGAGCCAGGTGTCCCGCCCGGGGACTGGGACGGGCGGACCCAAGCAGATGATGAATTTGGAGTCGGGGGTAGTGGGGAGGAGGGAGAAGAAAAGAAAGGCGGTGGTTCGGGGGAGAGCGAGGTCCTGTTGCAGGGGAAAGCGGGGCAGGTGGACGAGGGGGGAAGTCTGGTGGAGATCGAGTCTCTAGCGTCCAGGACGGCCGATGAGAGAGCAGGAGCGAAGGCAGCGGCCCCTAGTAGGACGGATGGGAAGGTCAAGAGCGAGGGTCGGGGCCACGGACATGCCAAGGAAGGCACGAGGGACGGCGGGCGGGGGGAAGAGGTCTGTGTGAGCGAGGGCAATCCCATCCCCGCCCTCCTCGAATTCGCCCCAGCCCTGCCTGCCGACACTTCCGCCCCGGGTCCACACGGGTCTGCCCCTTCTTCCCCCTTCCCTCTCCCGGCGAGCGACCCGCACCCCACCCTCCCCGACGAAGCCAAGCAGGTGGTCAGGGCGGTCCCCCCATCGCGAGGCCAGAGCCCGCGTCGAGAGGGCGTGGGCCTGTCGGGGGCGGCCGGTTTGGGAGGGTGGGGCGCCGGACGGGGGGAGCTGACGCGCCTGTACGACCGAGGATTCATGGCGGAGGACTTGTCTTTGATGGAGGTGGTGGCGGTCTTCGGTTTGGAGTACGCGCACCATCTCCTGCGCCGGCACCGAGACGACCTCCGGGCCTGGGGCCAAGGCTGGTGCCTGCCCGGCCATGCCTGGAGGGGCGGGTCTTGCAAGCCCAACGCCGTGGTGCGTGTTGCCCTTTGTGTATGGGACGTGGCCAGGGCCAAAGCCCGGCAAGTGCATGACTTGGCTTTCGAGTGGGGGGCTGTAGCGGCGCAGCAAGTCCAGCTTTCCTTGCCAGCGCCTCCCGGCCCCGCGGAAGCCGAGGCTGTGGCCCTAGCAGCCGGCGCGTGGATGCGACGTTGGCAGAAAGCAGTGACAGCATCGCTTGTGTGCACCATCAAGCGATCGTCCACGTTTTTGCAAGGGTGGCGGGACGGGGGCCATCAGGGAGGGGGGAAGCAAATGAAGCAGGGAGGTACCGGGAAAAAATGAAGAAGCGAAGGAAAAGGGGAAAAGAGGGCTTGGAGACGTCGACCACAAGACGGAAGACGCATGTGGCTGCGTAAGGAAGTGATGCAATAGATGTAACGCTGATAGTTATCTCGTGTGCCGTTCGCGTGTGTGCATATCAATAGACAAAATAGGGACCGGGAAGATGTCTTCCTCTGATGACATTGAAAGTAGACCTCGGCATAGCAGCCTCTTAGTGAGGACCATGTGTGCTTGAAACAATAAACTACAAGGTGTTTACAGTCTAAAAGCGACGAGGATCTCTCTGTTTCTTTCCTCAGGTTGTGAAGGAAGCCGAGGTGCTTGGTTTTATGAATTTCAAGTGCCGGGCATGCATAATGGTCACCTTGACTCATCTTACTGTAAAGTAGAGCTTACAGGCGTTAACTCTCCTTGATGGCAAGACATAACACAGATTCACCACACGTCTAGGGGCAGTGCGCGTTCGAAACGTAACAAGCGTGAACCACGGCAATGGCCGCGCCAAGTACCGTTTCTCGGACAAGGAGGGGGAAACAACGCTTGACTGAACAACCATGCATGGCCCAACCCACATTTCCTGACGCGCTAACAGGGTCCTTAAAGCTTGAAAGGGCTTCCGAGCGTCAAGTCTCTCTCAAGGGTGCTGCAATCCAGCACACGTCGCGCGCGTGCCATTCCCATGCCCCCGTCTGAGCATTCTACCTCCTCAGGTCTCCGTCGTTCTCCCCTCGACATTGCTGAGCAAATCCGTCTCGTCCTGAACCAAGGCACCAGCCATGCACAGCTGCAAGCCATTAAAGTACAACTGCAGAATGATGTGGCTGAAGAGCGTCGTCGCATCGAAGACCCGGAAGAGCACAACCGTCTGCTTACGCTTTCGCTGGAGGACGTGCATGCACGCGTTGCGGCATTGCACCAGGTCCAAGCAATCTTGCGGGCGTTTTTGCTGCGGATCCGCGAAAATTTGAGTTTTTGGGATGACGAAGCAGATTACGAAGGACGGGAAGGGAGTGCGACGGCTTTGCTCCAGCAACAAGAAGGGTTCGAAGCCTTGGTGGCGGAGTCCAAGGCCCTGATAGGAGGGTATTCCTGCCTATTGTTCGTTCGCAGGTTCGTGGATGGCGACGACAACATCTGGCACCACACCGTGGACAGCTTGTCCATGCCATTTCTTCCACTCAGCCAGGCGTCGGGGGGAGTGAGGGGCAGGGAAGGCGAGTACTTCGCAGGCCCCGACCACAGGTACGGCCAAGACTTCGCCACGGTACGAGGGCAAGTGCTGCGCCACGTGTGGGGATTGGACGAAACCACGCCCGAAGACCTCCCACGGCACCGCGCCCCCCTTGAGTCGCTGTTGGGCGCCTGGTGGAGGCCCTTGACGCCCGGTCGCAGGGGGAGGAGTGGCCGCCACCCCCCCCCGTGTCGTTTGCTTTCCGTGAAAGACGCCCTTTGGGTCCCCTGGCGCGTGCTCACGGCCCGCTTACTCCGCGGCCCCGAGACAGAGGACGAGGAGGACATGGGCCTGCTCGACCCCGGGAGGAAGGCGGGTTTCCTGGCGCGGGCCTCGGCGGAAGCCAGCCACCTCCAGCTTCTGACCCTCTACGCCCTGGTCGACGCCTGTTGGGTCCGGGACAAGGGGCAGATTTCGGTCCACACCCTCCGACAACGTGCAGCGGAGCCCTTCGCCCGGGCCGTGGAGTCGTGGTGT